>NW_016911263.1:3053-9677 GCF_001483705.2 Eufriesea mexicana | reverse complement strand
CGCGGGCAGGCGCATCCCGCTCGACCGCCACGGGGAGCGTACGCACGAGCTCCTCAAGTCAAAGCTAACCTTACCTAGCACAGCGCATCCTAACATAACCAAACGCAACATAACACAACCTAACGTGGGGCGACAAAAATTGCTGGCCTCCCGAGAGCCAACCAGAGAGCAGTAGAGCAATGTATAGCGTTGAAATCCTCCGTATAGCGGTGTATAGCACAAAAGTCATAGCTACCCTCTTCTGACATAGCCAATCGTATCATGTGCAGACGAAACGTAACCGAAACTGACGCGCCGCGGACGCCATTGTTGGCCTCACGAGAGCTGAGCAGAGTATAGCAGAGCAACGTAGGATTCTGGAGTCGTCCGAATAGCTGTGTATAGCAAAAAAAGTTGTAGATATCCCAACCAAACCTGACCAAACATATATTAATGATACGTAACCAGTCCAAACTTAACGAACCCAGCCCACAATTGTTGTCCTCCCCATCGCCCAGCAGGTCATATTAGAGGTGAGCAGAGGGAAAAGGTCCATAGCATTGCAGTGCATTTCACGAAAGTCAAAGATATCCTAACCAAACCGAAACAAACCCAACCCAACCAAACGCGGCATACCTCAAACCAACGAGCCGCGGCTTCAACTTCAAGCATTCCCAGATGAAAGCAGGGAATATTAGATCGTAGTTGGGAGCAAAAATCAATCGAATGGCTGTGTATAGCATGAAAGTCGAAACAAAACTATCCCAACCTAACCAATCGTGACATGACCAAGCGTAATCAATCTCAACCTAACGTGCCGAGGCAACTATTGCCGTCCTCCCCAGAGCCAAGCAGAACATACTTGAGCACAGTGGATCGCAGAAGTCCTCCGAACAACAGGTTATACACGAAAGTAAAAGAAATCCGAACCCAGCCCAAAGTAATATAACCTAACCACACGTAGCCCAAGTAAACGTATCTTGCCGAAATCACTATTACAAGCATGCCAAGAGTCGAGGTGCGTATAGTAGAGCAATGAAGTGCGTAGAAATCCACCGAGTAGCAGCCTACAGCACAAAAGTTTATTCTATCCTACAACAGCAAATCGAAACGCAATATAAACGAACATAGCCGAACCTAATCTGACGTGCCGAGACAACCGTTGCCGGCTTCCCAGCGACAAGCAGAATATACTGGGTTACAGGAGAGCGCAGGAAGCCACCAAATTGCAGTGCAATGCACGGAAGTCAAAGAAATCCTGACCTAACCTGACTTACAATAAACAAACCAAACGTAAATTAACTAAACCTAACTAGCCGAGCCCACTATTGCAGGCCTCCCCATTTCCAAACAGAACATATTATAGGAGTGAAGAGAGCAGAGGTCCATAGAATGGCAATGAACTGCAGAAGAGTCAAAGATATCCTAACATAACCCAGGATAACCTAACATAGCCAAACGTACCCTAACCCAACCTGACGTGCTGAGCCCACTGTTGCTGGCCCCGTGAAGCTAAGCGGAATATACAAGAGCGCAGAAGAGCGCAGAGATCCACCACATTGCTGCTTATACCACAAAAGTTGAAGCAATCCTCTCCTAACCAAACCAATCGTAACATAACGAAACGTAACATGACTCAACCTAGCGAGCCGAGCCCACTATCGCTGACCTGCCCAGAGCCAAGCAGAATATACAAGAGCACAGTCGGTCACAGAAGTCAGTGGCGTTGCGGTATAAAGCGAAAGAGTATAAAAAATCTTACCTAACATGAACTAACCTATACGTGCCAAACGTTGTCTATCTCAGCGTAAGGTGCCGAGACCACACTTTCAGTCTGTCCCAGGGCCGAGCAGAACATATTAGAGGAGTGTGGAGAGCAGGAATCCATAGAATAGCAGTGTATAGCCGAAAAGTCAGAGCTACCCGAACAAAACCAAACAAATATAACCTAACCGAACGAAGCATAACTCAAAATAACGAGCCGCAAATCCTACTGCTGGACCCCGCAGGGCCATGCAGAATGAATAAGAGCAAAAAAGAGTGCAGAAATCCTCCAGATAGCAGTGTATAGCGCAGGAGTCAAACCTAGACTCTCTCATCCTAACCAATCGTAACGTAAACAAACGTAACACCAGATAACCTAACGTGACGCGACCACTACTGCTAGACTCCCAGGGCCAAGCGGTATATATTAGAGGAGTGTAGAGAGCAGAAGGCCATAGAATCTCAGTGTGCAGCGGAAAAGTTGAAGATGCCCAAACCTGGTCATAGCAATCATAGCCTAATCAAACGTAGCCCATTCGAACCTGGCTTAGGTGGCCCACGATTACTTGCGTGTCCAGTGCCAGCAAGAACGTACTAGATCACATAAGCGCGCAGAAATCCACTGAATTGCATTGTGTACCACGAAAGTCGAAGCTATGTGGACATAACCCAAACAAACGTAGCCTACCCCAACTTAGCATATCCCGACCTAACTTGCCGAGAACACTATTGCTTGCCTTTCCAGAACGAAGCTGGTAATAATAGAGCACTGTAGGGCTCAGGAATCTACCTAATATCGGACTATAACATTATAGCCGAAGCCATCCACTCCTAACCAAACCAACGGCATCGTGACCAAGCGTAACCTAATTTCACCTAACCAACCTACTCCACATTTGCTCTCCTCTCCAGGGCTAAGCAGGATATAATAGAGCACAGCAGATCACAGAAGTCCGCGGCGTTGAATTGTAATTCTCAAATGACAAGGGAAACCTAATATGGCCAAACATAACCTAACGCAAAGAACGTAGGCTAACTCAGCCTAAGGTGCCGAGACAACTATTGCTTCTTTCCCAGAGCCAAACTGAACATATCAGACAAAAGTGGAGCGAAGAAATCCAACGACAAGCTGTGTATAGCACAAATGTCTATGCTATCCACTCCTACCGTAACCATCCGTACCATAACCGAACGTAACCTAACACAACCAAACGTGCAGCGACCACTATTGCTGCCCACCCCAGAGTCGTGCAGGGTATAGAATACCACAGTAGATCGCAGAAATCCACAGCGAAACAGTATATGAAATGAAAGTTAAAGACACCAAATCCAAACCTAAACGAACATAACCTAACCAAACGTAATCTAACTGAACCGAACGTACAGAGACCACTACTGCTGGCCTGCCCAGGGCCAAGCAGAAAATATTAGATCACAGCAGAGCGCAGCAGTTCACTCTGTAACAGTGTATGGCACAGATGTCAAAGGTATCCTGTAGTAACCTAACCAAACGTTAACTATCTGAACCTAACTTGCCGAGACCACTAATGCTGGCCACCCCAGAGACAAACAGAACAAGTTAGTCTAGAATGGAACGCAGAAATCCATATAATCGCTGTGTATATCAGAATAGTTGAAGCTACACAAGCCTAACCAAAACCAACTTGACATATCCAAGCAGGAAGGAATAGAGCGCAATAGAGCGCAGAAATTCACAGAATAGCAGCGTGCAGCGTAAAAGTTGAAGCTACCCTGACAAAACGATGCTTAACCCAGCGTAACCGAACGTAACTTGACTCAACATCGTGTCCCGACACCACTGTTGCAGGCCTTCCCAGTGCCAAGCTGGAAAAATTAGAGCACTGTAGGGCGCAGAAATCTGCCTAATAGCAGTCTACAGCGCTAAACTCGAAAATATCATTTCCTAACCTTGCCGTTCGTAACATAAACGAAGGTAACCTAACTCATCCCAATTTGTCGCGATCACTATTGCAGGCCTCCACAAAGCAAAGCAGATCACATTAGTGGGGTGTAGAACGCAGAAATCCGCAGAATCTCAGTGTATATCGGAAAAGTAGAAGCTACACGACCCTAACACTGACCAACAGAACATATCCAAACACAGCCTATCTCAACCTAACGCGCCGAGGCAGCTATTGCTGCCTTTGCGAGAGCCAAGTTGGACATACTTCAGCGCAGTACTGTGCAGAAGAACACAGAATAGCAGTGTACAGCACAAAAGCTAAAGCTATCTGTACCAATCTTGGCCCAACCCAAACTATCCAAACATAGCATGACTCACCAAAGCGGGCAGAGACCACTATTGCTGACCTTGCCAAAGCAAAGCAGAAAATATTAGAGCTATGTGGGGCGCAGAAATCCACCTTGTGGCAGGCTGCAGCACTAAAGTCAAGGCTACACTCTCCAAACTAACTCAAACGTAATATAACCAAACTTAAGCTACCTCAACCCATCGTACCGCGACCACAACTGCTGCCCTCCCATGAACTAAGCAGAAGACGTTGGTAGAGAGTAGGGCGCAGAAATCCGTGGAATCGCGGTGTACATGCGTAAGGTCAAAGCTACACAATCCAAACCCAAACCAACAGAACATATTTAAACATAGCCTATCTCAACCTAACGTGCGGTGACAGCTACTGCTGCCCTCCGGAGGGCCAAGCAGGACATACTAGAGCACAGTGGAGCGCAGATATCCAACGAATATCAGTGTACGGCACGAAAGATAAAGCTATCGAGACCAAACTAATCCTGATCGAAACTAACCAATCGTATCACGCCTCGTCGTAACGCGCCGAGACCACTATTGCCGGCCTTGCCAGAGACGAGCTGAAAAGTTTAGAGCACTGTGGGGTGCAGAAACCCAACTATTGCAGACTATAGCACTAAAGTTAAAGATGAACTCTCCAAACATACCAACCGTAATATAACCAAACGTAAGCTAACTCAAGCTAACGTGTCGCTACCGCAATTGCTGGTTTCTCCAGAGCCAAGCGGAACACATTAGTGTAGGGTAGAACGCAGAAATCCATAGAATCGCAGTATATATTAGAAAAGTCAAAGCTACCCGAACCTAACACAAACCATCGGAAAACAGCAAAACATGACCTAGCTCAAACTAATGTGCAGAAACCACTATTGCTGCCGTACTCAGATCCAAGCAGGACATACTAGAGCACAGTAGAGCGCAGATACAAATTGAATAGCGGTGTACATTGCGAAAGTTGAAGATACACTGACCGAGAATGGTCAGACCCATCGTAGTCGAACGAAACATGACCCAACATAACTTGCAGAGACCACCATTTCTGGCCCTCCCAGAGCCAAGCTGAAAGAATTAGAGCACTGTAGGGAGCACAAATCCACCTAATAGGAGACTGTGGCACTAAGGTGAAAGCAATCCTCTCCTAACCTAGTCAATCGTAGCATAAAGAAACGTAACCATTCTCAAACTCGCGCGCCGCGACCACTACTGCTGGCCACACCGGAACCAAGCAGAACACATTAGTGGAGAGTAGAACGCAGAAATCCATAGAATTGCAATCTATATTAGAGAAGTCAATGCTACCCAAGCCTACCCGAAACCAGCAGGACATAGATAAACATACCACAACTAAATCTGTCGTGCCGAGACCGCTGTCGCTGCCCTCGCCAGAGCCAAGCAGGCCGTACTAGAGCACAGCAGAGCGCTCAATTCCACCGAATAGCTGAGTACAGCGAAAAAGTTGAAGCTATCCTGACCAAACATAGCCTGGCCCAACATAGCAGAACGTGACCTGGCTCAACGCAACGTACCGAGAAGTTTATTGATGGCATTCCCAGACCGAAGCTGATAGCATTAGTGCACTGTAGGGCGCGGAAGTTCACCTGACAACAGACCATTGCACTGAAGTCATATCTATCCCCTCCTATCCTAACCAGCCGTGACCTAACCGAACGTAACCTTACTCAACAAAACGTGCCGAGACCAGTGTGGCTGGCCTTCCCAGATCCAAGCTGAAAGCAGTAGAGCCCTCCAGGACGAAGAAATCCACCTAAAAGCAGACTGTATCACTGAGATCAAAGGTACCTCTCCCAACCTAACCAACTGTAACATTACCAAACCTAACGAAACTCAAGTTAACGTGCCGCGACCACAACTGCTGCTCTTCCCAGAGCCAAGCTGAAGATATTAGAGCACTGTAGGGCGAACGTATCCACCTAATTGCAGACTATAGAACTAAAGTCAAAGGTACCCTCTCCAATCCTGGCCAACTGGAACATATCGAAGCGTAACCTAACTCAACCTAGCGTGCTGCGACCGCCATTGCTGGCCACCCCTGAGTCAAGCGGGAAGCGCTAGTGGTGACTAGAATGCAGAAAATCGTAGAATCGCAGTATACATCAGAAAAGTCGAAGCTGCCCAAGCCTAACCAAAATAAACGATGCTGACAATCAAACGCGCCGACACCTCTATTGCTGCCCTCTCCAGAGCCAAGCTGAAAATATTATAGCACCTGTATGTAGCAGAAGTCCTCCTAATAGCAGACAATAGCACTAAAGTCAAAGCCATCCTCTTCTAGCCTAACCATCGGTAAAATTACCAAACGTGACCTAACTCAACCTATCGTGTTGATACCACTATTGCCGGCCTTCCCAGAGCCAAGCTGAAGATATTAGAGCACTGCCGGGCGTAGGAATCCACCTTATAGCAGACTATAGCACTAATGTCAAAGCTACCGTCTCCAAACCTGGCCAATCGTAACATAACAAAACGTAAACAAACTAAACCTAACGCGCCGCGACCACTACTGCTGGCCTCCCCAGAGTCAAGCACAGCACAATAGTGGAATGTGGAACGCAGTAATCCATAAAACCGCTGTG
>NW_016911263.1:0-2615 GCF_001483705.2 Eufriesea mexicana | reverse complement strand
CATCCTAGCAGGACATACTAGAGCAAAGTAGGGCTCATGAAACCACCGAATAGCAGAATGAAACACAAAAGTTAAAGCTATCCCAACGAAACTTATCCTAGCCCAACGTAACAAAAAGGAACCTGACTCATCAAATTGTGCCGGGGTCTCTATTGCTGGCCTTCACAGAGACAAGCTGAAAATATTACACCACTGTCGCACGCAGAAGACCACCTAATAGCAGGCTATAGCTCTAAAGTCAAAGTTTCCCTCTGCAAACCTAACCAATAGAAACATAGACGAACGTAACCTAATTAAACCTAACGTTACAAGACCACTATTGCTGGTCATCAAAGTGCCAAGCAGAGCACACTAGTGGGTAGTAGAACGCAGAAATCCATACCACCGCTGTGTACATCAGAAGAGTCAAAGATATTTAAACCAATACCAAACGAACGGGACAAATCCATACTTTGCCTAACTCAACCTAACGTGCCGATACCGCAAATTCTGCCCTCCCCAGAGCCAATCAGTACATACTAGAGCACACTAGATTCCCGAAGTCCACCGAACAGCCGTATACATCGAGAAAGTTAAAGCCATCCTGACCAGGCATATCCTAACACAACCTAACCGAGCGTAACACGAGTCAACGGTACGTGCCGAGACCACTATTGCTGGCCTTCCTAGAGCCAGGATGAAGATATTAGAGCTCTGTAGGGCGCAGAAATCCACCTTATAGCAGAGTATAGCGCTAAAGCCAAAGCTATCCACTTCTAACCCAGCCTATCCTAACATAACCCAGCGTAACCTAACACAACCTAACGTAATGCGAGCACTATTGCTGTCCTCTAAAGAGTCAAAGAGAGCACATTTGTGGAGAGTAGAACGCACAAATCCATTGCACCGTAGTGTACATCAGAAAAGTCAAAGCTACCCACACCTAACCCAAACCAACAGAACATAGCCGAACATTTCCTAACAAAAACTATCGTGCCGGTAAAGCTATTGCTGCCCTCCCCAGAGCCTAGCAGGACATACTAGAGGACGGTAGAGTGTAGCAATCCACCAAATAGCGGTGTACAGCACAAAAGTTAAAGCTATCCCAACCAAACATATCCTATCCCGACCTATCCGAATGTAACTTGATGTGCCGAGACCTCTATTGTTGGCCTTCCCAGAGCTAGGCCGAAAATGTTAAGGCTGTTTAGGTAGCAGATACCCAGCTAATAGCAGAACATAGCACTAAAGTCAAAGCTATTCTCTTCTAACCTAGCCACTCGTAACATAAACAAACGTAACCTAACACAACCTAACGCGCCGCGACCACTATTGCTGCCTTCCCTAGAGTCAAGCGGAGCACGTTAGTGGAAAATAAACCGCAGGAATCCTCATAATAGCAGTGTACATCAGAAAAGCAATAGCTACTCGAGCATAACCGGAACGAACCGTACAAAACCTAATATAGCCTGACTTAACCTAACGTGTGAGCCCGCTATAGTGTCCCTCCACAGAGCCAAGCAGGACATACTAGAGCTCTGTTGTGCGCAGAAATCCACCGAATAGCAGTATACATCACAATACTTAAAACAACCCTGACAAAACTTTGCCTGGCACAACCTAACCGAACGTATCCAGACACAATGTACCGTGCGGAGGCCACTAGAGTTGGCCCTCACAGAACGAACCTGTAGTCATTAGAGCACTCTATGTCGCTGGAATCCACCGAATTGCAGACTATAGCACTAAAGCCAAAGCGACCCTCTTCTAACGTAACCAATCGTAACTTAACCAAACGTAACCTATCTCAACCTAACGTGCCGCGACCACTATTGCTTGCGACCCCAGAGTCAAGCTGAAAATATTAGCGCACTGTATGGAGCAGAGAACCACCTAATAGCAGACTATAGCACTAAAGTCAAAGCTGTCAGCTCCTTGCCTAACCTGCCGCAACATAAGGAAACGTAACATAACTCAAAATAACGTGCCGAAACCGCTATTGTTGCCCTCCCCAGAGCCAAGTTGGTCATACTAGGGCACAGTAGAGCCCAGAAATCCACCGAATAGCAGTGTATAACACGAAAGACAAAGCCACCCTAACCAAACGTAACATAACATGACCTAACCAAACTTGACACAGCGCAACCTAATGCGCCTGTGCCACTATTTCTGTCCTCCCCAGAGCCAGGCAGATCCTACTAGAGCACAGTATATCGCAGAAGGCCGCCGAAAAAGAGTTTATACGATGAAAGTAGAAGCTATCCTAACCTGACCCAAGCTAATAGATCCCAACGGAACGTAGCCTAACTCAACCTAACGTGCCGAGACCACTATTACTGGCCGACCCCGAGGCGAGCGGTGTACAGTGGAGCAATGTAGAGCGTGGAGTTCCAGCGAATAGCGGTGTACAGCACAAAAGACGCAGCTATCCGGTCCTAACCTAAGCAGACGCAGCGTCACCAACCGTAGCGTAACAAAGCTTGTCGTGCCATGACCGCAATTGCTGCCCCCCCCCCCACTCAGCGTCGAGTAGTGTCTAGTACATCACAGTAGAGCGCAGAACGCGGCCAAGCAGCAATGTACAGCACAAAAGTCAAACATACCCTGACCTAGCCATGCCTAACCTAACCTATCCA
>NW_016911262.1:50440-66439 GCF_001483705.2 Eufriesea mexicana | reverse complement strand
CTCTACACTGCTGTTTGGAGTATTTCTGCGCTGTACTGTGCTCTACTGTATTATGTTTAGCCCGGGAAATGCCACCAGCAGCGGCCACGGTACGTTAAGTTGTGGCAGGATACGTTTGGTTAGGTTATGTTAGCTTGGGTTCGCCTGGGTAGATACGACTTTTGTGCTATGCATTGCGATTCAATGGATTTCTGCGCCCTGCTTTCCTCTAATAAGTTCTGCTCGTCTGTGCGGAGGCCGGAAACAGTGGTCGGTGTGCGATAGGTTGAGTTATGTTACGTTTGTTTATGTTGAGATTGGACATATTAGGATATGATAGCTCTGACTCTGGAGCTGTACGCAGCTATTCGGCGGACTCCTGCTCTCAAATGTGCTCTAGTATGTTCTGCTTGGCTCTGAGGTTGGCCAGCAGTAGCGGTCTCGGCTCGTTAGGTAGAGCTACTCTACGTTCGGTCATGTTACCTTTGGTGAGATTAGGATAGGACAGATTAGGTTTTTGTGCAGTACACTGCTGCCCGCGGATATCTGCGCTCTACTGCGTTCGAATATTTTCTACATGGCTCCGTGGGGCCAGCAATAGTGATTTCGGCACGTTAAGTTGAGTTATGTTACGTATGGTTTGGTTAGGTTAGGTAAGGATATCTTAGGTTACCTTCGACTTCTGCGCTATTCACTGCAATGCGGTAGGTTTCTGCGCACTACTGTGCCCTAGTACATTCTGCTTGTTTTTGTGGAGGCCAGCAATAACGGTCTCGTCATATTAGGTTGAGTTAGGTTACGTTTGGTTATGTTACGTTTGCCTTGGTTGGGATATGATACTTTGTCTTTTGCCGTATACACCGCTATTCGGTGGACTTCTGCGCTCTCATGTGCTGTAATATGACCCGCTTTCCTCTGGGGTGGCCAGTGATACTTTTCCCAGCACGTTAGGTTGAGTAAGGTTACGTATCGTTAGGTTACATTAGGAAGGCTCGGTTAGGATTTCTTAGACTTTTGTGTTGTAAACTGCTATTCGGTGGATATCTGCGCTATACATTACTCTACTATACACTGCTCGGCTCTTGGGATGCGAGGAATACTGTTCGCGGCACGTTAGGTTAAGTTAGGTTACGTTTGGCCATGTTAGGTTAGGTTATGTTTGATTAGAGTAGCTAGGCCTTTTGTGCTATACATTGTTATTCGGTGGATTTCTCAGGTCCACTCTGCTCTACTACACTCTGCTTGGCTATGAGGAGACCAGATGCAGTGGTCGCGGCACGTTATTTTGAGATATGCTGCGTTTGGTTAGGCTCAGTTCACCCTGATTATGCTAGGATATCTACGGCTTTTGAGCCATTTACTGAAATGCGGTGGATTTCTGCGCTCTACTGTGCCCTAGTATAATTCTGCCTGTATCTGTGGAGGCCAGCAGTGGTGGTCCCGTCAAACTAGTTGAATATCAGTTACGTTTGGATATATTACGTTTGGCTAGGTTAGGATAGGCTACTTAGGCTTTTGCGGTATACACAGCTATCCGTTTTATTTCCGCGCTTTTCGCTGCTCTAATATACTCGGCTCGACACTGGGGAGGCGAGCAGTGGTAGTCGTGGCACGTTAGCTTGAGTTAGCTTGCGTTTGGTTTGATTAGGTTATGTTAAGCTTTGTTAGAATAGTTTTGACTTTCGTAACAAACACTATTATGAGGTGGATTCCTGTGATCTACTGTACTCTACCATGTTCAGCTTGGATTTGGGGAAGCCTGCAGCAGTGGTCGCGGCACGTTATGTCGCGGTAGGCTACGTTTGGTTATGCGATGTTAGCTTGGGTTAAGTTTGGACAGATATACCTCTTGTGCCACACTCCGCGGCTCTATTTATTTATGCGCTCTACTGTCCTCTAGTAAGTTCTGCTCGACCCTGTGTAGGCCAGCAGTAGTGGTCGCGGTAAGTTAGATTTAGTTATGCTACGTTTGGTTATGTTAAGATTATATATATTATGACAGGGGTGCTTTGACTTTTGTGATACACATTGATATTTGATTGCTTTCTGCGCACTACTGTGCTCTACTATACCATGCTCGACTCGGGGAGACCAGCAATGGTTGTTGCGGTACGTTGGGTTCAGTCATTTTACGTTTGGCTAAGTTTGGTTAGGGTATGTTAGTTTAGGATATCTCCGACCTATGCGCTGTACAGTGCAATTTGGTGGCTTTCTGCGCCCTTCTGTGCTCTAATATATTCTGCTTGTCTATGAGGAAGGCAGCAATGGTTGTCCCGGCACGTTAGGTTGTGTTTGACTACGTTAGGTTTGGCGATGTTGTCCTGGGTCTGGTTTGGGTAGTTTTGGCTAACGTGGTATACACCGTCGTTCCGTAGATTTCTGCGTTACACTGTGCTCTACTATACTCTGCTCGTATCTAGGGAGGCAAGCAATAGTGGTCGTGACGCGAAAGGTTTTGTTATGCTACGTTTGGTAATATTACGATTGGTTAGGTTGGGTGATGGTAACTTCGACTATTGTGCTATACACTGCTGTTTGGTTGATTTCTCGGCTCTACTGCGCCCTTATATGCCCCGCCTTGCCCCGGGGAGTCCAGAAACAGTGGCCGCTGCACGTCAGACTGGGTTGGGTTACGTTCGGTTAGGTTATGTTAGCATGGGTTATGTTTGGGTAGCTTTGACCTTTCTGCCATACACTCCCGTTCTATTGAATTCTGCGCTCCGCTCTCCTCTTATATGTGCTGCATGGCGCTGCGGAGCACGGCAATAGTGTCTGGGCACGTTAGGTCGTGTCAAGTTGCGTTCGGTCGTGTTACGATAGGTTAGGTTGGGACACGATAACATTGACTTTGTGCTATACACTGCTATTCCGTGGATTTCTGCGATCTTCGTTTCTCTACTGCAATCTACTCGACTCTGGGGAGGCCAGCAATGACGGTCGTGGCACGATAGTTTGTGTTAGGTAACGCTAGGCTAGGTTGGGTTAGGTTAGGTTTTGTTAGTATGTCTTTGACATTTTTGCTATACGCCGCTATTCTGTGCATTACTGAGCTCTACGCAGCTCTATTTTATTCTGCTTGGCAACGCGGTGGCCAGGTGTAGTGGTCTCGGCACACTAGGCTGAGTTACGTTGCGAATGGTTAAATTACGTTTGGTTGTGATATGAGACGTTATCTTCGACTCCAGTGCTATACACTGCTATTCGCTGGATTTATGCGCACTTCATTGCTCTGCCATGCTCTACCCGACTCTGGCGATGCGGGAAATAGTAGCCATGGCACCTTAGGTTGGGATAGGTTACATATGGTTGGGCTAGATTATGTTACGTTTGGTATGGATGGCTCTGACTTTTGCGTTTCACACATCTATTCGGTGGATTTCTGCGCTCTACAATGCCCTACTATACTCTGCTCGCCTCCCGGGATGCAAGCAATTGTGGTAGTAGCACGTTAGGTTGAGCTAGGTTACGGTTGGGTAGGTTCGGTGAGGGTAAATCTGTTTAGGGTTGCTTAGTCCATCGTGCTGTACACAGAAACTCGGTGTATTCCTGCCGTCCACTGTGCACTACTCTCATCTGCTTGACCTTGGGGAGGCCGGAAATTGTGGTCGCGACAGGTTCCGTTGAGCTTGGCTACGTTAGGTTAGGTTACGTTAGTTTGGGTTGGGCATGGAAATTTTTGACTTTTCCCTTGTACACTGCGATTCTATGGATTTCTGCGCCTTACTCTCCTCTAGTATGTTCTGCTTTTCTCTGTGGAGCCCAGAAATACTGGTGACGGCACGTTTGGTTGTGTTTGGTCACGTTGGTCTATGTTATGCTAGCATGGGTTAGGATTGGATAGCTTTCACCTTTCTGCTATACACTGCCATTCTATTGACTTCGGCCCCCACTTTCCTCTAATATGTGCCGCTTGGCGATGGGGAGGCCGGCAATAGTGGCCTATGCACGTTAGGTTGTGTTCAGATACGTTTGGTTTTGATAAGTTTGGCTAGGATAGAGTAGGGTAATTTGGTATTTGATCTATACACTGCTATTCGGAAGATTTCTATGCTCTGCATAGCTCTGATATGCTCTACTCTACTCTGGGGAGGACAGTAATAGTGGTCTCGAAACGTTAGGTTGGGTTTTGATCCGTTCGTTTAGGTTGCTATCGGCTAGTTTAGGAGAGGATAGCTTTGACCTTTGTGCCATGCACCGCCATTCCTCGGACTCCTGCACTCTAGTGCGCTCTAATATGATCACCCCGGCTCTGGGAAGGGAAGCAATAGTGGTATCAGCGCGTTATGTTGTGTAAGGCTACGTAGTGTTAGGTTGGGATTGGCCAGGTTGTGTCGGTGTGTCTTTGTCATTTATGCTTTAGACTGTAGTGGGGCGCATTTTTGCGCTGTACTGTGCTCTGCTGTATTCTGATTGGACCTGCGGAGGCCAGTAATCGTGATCTCGGCGCCTTAGGTTGAGTTACTCAACGTTTGTCTAGGTCAGGTTAGGCCAGGCCAGGCTAGGGTAACTTTAACTTTTGTGCTTTGCACTGCAAGGCGGTTGACTTCTGCGCTTTACTGCGCTCCAGCATATTCTGCATGGCTCTGGGGTGGCTAGGTATAGTGGTCTCGTTGCGCTATGTTATGTTACACTACGTGTGGACTGGTTAGGTTAGGTCAGATTAGGTCAGGATGTGTTTGACTGATGTGCTATACACTGCAATGCCGTGGTTCTATGCGCTCTACTGTGCTCTACTATTCTCTGATTGGCACAAGGGTGGCAAGAAATAGCGGCCTCAGCTCGTTAGGTTGAGTTACGGTATATCGGGTTGTGCTACGTTTGCCGAGGTTCTTTCAGGGTAGTTTAGACTTTTATGCAATACACTGCTATTCGGTGGATTTCCGCCCTCCACTGTGCTCCAATATGTTCTGATTCGCTCTGCGGAGGCTAGAAACGGTGGTTTCGGCACGTCAGTCTGAGTAATGTTACGTCACGTTAGGTTAGGTTGGGATGATCCGGTTATGATTCCGCATTTTGTGCTGCACACTGCGTTTCGCTTGTTTTATTCGGTCCGCATTGCTCTACCACATTCTTCCCGACCCTGGGGTGAAGGGGAACAGTGGTCTTCGTTTCTTCGCACGTTACGTTGGGTTAGGTTATGTTAGGTTAGGCCAGGTTAGGTTAGGGTATCCTCGACTTTTGTGCTATGCACTGCTATTCGGTGGATTTCTGAGCTCTACATTGCTCTATTGTACCCTGCACGTCTCTGGGGTTTCGATTAATAACGGTCGCGCCACTTTAGCCTGCCTTAGGGTACGTTTGGTCAGTTTAGGTTATGTTAAGGTAGGTAAGGGTAGCTTTGGTTTTCGTGCTACAGACTGCAGTACGGTGCAATCCTGCGCTAGGCTGTGCTCTACTATATTCTGCTTCGCCCTGGGGAGGCCACAAATAGTGGTCGCGCGGGTCACGTTGAGGTAGGCTACGTTTGGCTAGGATATGTTAGTCGGGTTAGGCTTGGATAGATGTGACTTTTGTGCTATACGGAGAGATTCTATTTGTTTCTGCGTTCTACTATCCACTAATATGTTCAGCGCGACTCTGGGGAGCCAGCTATAGTGGTCGCGTTACGTTAGCTTTGGTTAAGTTACTGTTGGTTACGTTAGGATTGTATACATTAGGTTAGGATTGCCTCGACTTTTGTGCCTTGCACTGCGGTTGTGTGCAGTTCTATGCTCCTGTGTGATCTAGTATGTTCTGCTTGTCTCTGAGGAGACCAGCAATAGCGGTCGTGGCACGATACGCTTTGCACTGTTACGTTTGGCTAGCTTAGGTTTGACTACGTTTGGATAGGATGGCTTTGGCTTCTGTGTTGTACACTGCTATTTGGCGGATTTCTGCGCTCTACTGTCCTCTAATATGTTCTACTAGGCTCAGTGTGGCCAGAAATATATATCTTGGCTCGTTAGGTTTAGTTATTCTACGTTTCGTTAGGTTAGTTAAGGTTAGGACAAATTAGGTTATGATGCCTTTGACTTCTGTGCTATACACTGCTATTCGGTGGATTTCTGCGCTCTACATTGCACTACAATACTCTGCGCGACTCCTGGGATGTGAGCAATAGTGCCCGTGGCACGTTAGCTTCAGTTACGTTACGTTTGGTTGGGCTAGGTTAGGTAATGTGTACGCGCTGTACACAGATATTCCTCGGATTCCTGCCCTCTACTGTGCTCTACTCTAATCTGCTAGAGCTTAGGGAGGCCAGCAATAGTGGTCGCGGCTCGTTACATTCTGTTTGGATACGTTAGGGTAGGTTAGGATAGTTTGGTTTAGGTTTGGGTATCTGTGACTTTTCTGCCATACACTGCGACTAAATGGACTCTCGCGCACTGCTCTCCTCTAATATGCTCTGCTTGTCTCTGGGGACTCCAGCAATAACGTTCGTGGCACGTTTGTTTGAGTCATTTTCCGTGCGCTTTGGCTAGGTTAGGATAAATTTGGTCAAGATGACTATGGCTTCTTTGTCTATACACTGCTAATCTGCGCATTCCTGCGCTCTACTGAGCTCTAGTATATTCCTCTTGGCTATGCGTGGTCCAGCTGTACAGATCACGGCACGTTAGTCTGTGTTACGTTGCGTAAGGTTATGTTACCTTTGGCTAGGATAGGATAGGGTAAATTTGACTTTTGTGCTATGCATTGCAATTCGGTTGATTTCTGCGCTGTACTCTCCTCTATTAAGATCTGCTTGGCTCTGTGGAGGCCAGCAACACGGGTCGCGGCACAATAGTTTGGGATTGGTTACGTTTGGTTGTATTAGGTCTGGTTGGGTTAGGCTAGGCTAGCTTTGACATATGTGCTCAACACTGATATCCAATGGACATCTTTGCTCTACTGTGCTCTATCATATTCTGCTCGTCTATGGGTAGGCGTGCAATAGTGGTTGCGGAACGTTAGGTTTAGTTACTCCACGTTCGGTAAGGTTAGATTATGCATGGTTAGGATAGGTTAGCTTTGACTTTCGTGCTATACACAGTTATTCCGTGGATTCCTGCGCTCCACTGTGCTCTACCCCAAATCTGCTCGGCCCGTGGGTGCCAGCAATATTGGTCGCGGCACGTTGCGTTGAGATTTTCCACGTTAGGCTAGGTTATGTTAGTTTGGGTTTGGTTTGGATATCTTTGACTTTTCTGCTGGACACTGAGATTCTGTGGATATCTGTGCCATACTCCCTTCAAATATGGTCTTCATGGCACTGGGGAGGTCAGCAATATTGGTGGCGACACGTTAGGTTGAGTTTGATTACGTTTGGTATTGCACGATTTGCTTGGTTGCGATACGTTACTTATGCCATTTGCGCTACAAACTACCTTCCGGTGGATTTCTGTGCTCTAGTGTGCTATAATATACCTTGCTTCTCTCTGTGGAGGCCAGCATCGGTGGTTTCCGCGAGTTAGTTTGAGACAGATAACGCTTGGCTATGTTACGTTTGGTCAAGCTAGGCGAGGATAGCTTAGGCTTTAGGGCTGTACACTGCCGTTCGGTTGATTTCTGCGTTCTACTGCGCTCTAACGTGCTATGATTTGCTCTGTCGATGCCGGCAACAGCGGTCGTGGCAAGTTTAGTTGAATTATGTTACTTTCGGTTAGGGTAGGTTAGGTTAGGCTAGGAGAGGGGAGCTCAGACTTTTGTGCTATGCGCTGCTCTTCGGTGGATTTCTGCGCTCCACTTTGCTCTATTATATTCTGCTTGACAAATGGGAGGCCATCTGTATTGGACTCGGAACGTACGTCTGAGTTATGTTGCGCTCGGTTTTGTTACGACGGGGTAGCACAGGCTCTTGTGCTATCCACTGCTATTCGGTGGATTCATGCGTTTTACATTTCTGTGCCATACTCTGCTCGACACTCGGATGACCAGCAATAGTTGTCTCGGCACGCTCGGTTGAGTTAGGCAAAGTTTGGTTGGGTCATGGAAGTCTGGGTTGGGTTTGGATAGCTTTGTCCTACGCGGTATACACTGTTGTTGGGTGGAATATTGAGATCTACTGTTCTGTAGTACGTCCAACTTGGCTCTGGTGGGGGCAGCAGTAGTGATCTCGGAACATTTGGTTGCGTTAAGTTACGTTCGATTTCGTTACGCTTGGCCTGGTAAGGATATTATACCTTTGACTTTCGCGGTTTACACCGCATACCGCTGATTCCTGCGCTATGCGATGCTCTAGCATGTTCTGCTTGGACCCTGGGATGCCAGCAACTGTGGTCTCGGCTCATTAGGACGAGTTAGGGTAGGCTTGGCTTGGCTAGGTTGGGTTATGTTTGGTTAGGGTAGCTGTGACTTTTGTGCTATGCGCTGTCATTCGGTCGATACCTGCGCTCTGCGTTACTCTACTGGACTCTGCTTGGCTTTGGGGAGGCCAGCAGTAGCGCTCTCGGCACTACATTCTGAGTTCTGTTAGATTTGTCTATGTTACGTTTGGTTATGTTAGCACTTGGTAGCATGGACTTTTACGCTATGCACTGTTATTCGGCGGACTTCCGCGCTCTACTGTGCCATACCATGCTACGCTTGGCCCTAGGTGTCTGGCAATATTGGTCGCGGCACGTTATGTTGAATTAGGCTACGTTTGGCTAGGTACTCTTTGTTCGGGTTGGGCTCGGGTAGTTTAGACTTTTCTGATATACACTGTGATTCTATGGATTTCTGTGTTCTACTATCCGTTAGCACGTTCTGCTTGGTTCTGGACTTGCCAGCAACCGTGGTCGCGTCACGTTAGGTAGTGTTATGTTACTTTATGTTGGGTAAGGTTAGGCTATGTTTGGACAGGGTACCTTCTACTTTTGCGATATGCATTGCTATTCGGTGGATTTCTGCGGTCCACTGTGATTCAGCATGTTCTGCTTGTCTCTGGTAAGGGCAGCAATATCGGTCTCGGCACGGTGGTTGTGATAGGTTTCGTTTGGTTATGCTACGTTTGGTTAGGTTAGAATAGGATAGCTTTGACTTTTATGCCATACACGGCTATTCGGAGGATTTCTGCGCTCTTCGATGCTCTACTTTGCTCTGCTCGAACGTGACGAGTCCAGCAATAGCTGTCGAGGCACAACAGGGTGCGTTCGGTTACGTTCGGTTCGGTTAGGTTTGGTTACGTATGGTAAGAATGGCTTTGACTATTGTGTTACACACTTCTATTCGGTGGATTTCCTTGTTTTACTGTGTACTAATATGCACCACCTTGCCCTGTGGATGCCATCAGTCGTGGTCTCTGCACGTTAGGTTGAGGAATGCTTCGCGCAGTTATGTTAGGCTGTGTCCAGCTAGGTTAGGGTATGTCTGACTTTTGTGCTTTGCACTAGATTGCGGCGGATTTCAGCGCGCTCCTGCGCTCTAGAATATTCTGCTTCGCTTTGGGGAGGTCAGTAATAGTGGTCTAGGCACGTTAGGTACAGTTAGGTTACGTTTGGCTCTATTATGTTGGCTATGTCAGGATAAGATAGCTACGACTTTTGTGCTGTACACTGCCTTTCGGTGGATCCTAGCGCTCTAATGTTATGCACTATTCCCTGCTTTGCACAGGGAATTCCAGAATTAGTCCTCGCGGGGCGTTAGGTTGGATTACGTTACGTTTTTTTAGGTTACGTTTGCCGCGGGTAGGTTAGGATATCTCTGACTTTCGTGCTGTGCACGTCCATTCAATGGTCCTCAGCGCTCTACTTCCCCTAATATGCCCCGCTCGACGATGGCGAGCCCAGCAATATTTGGCCAGGCACGCTAGGTTGGAGTGGTTTACACTTGGTTAGGTTAAGTTGTGTCAATTTATGTTAGGATATCTTCCACTTTTCTGCTTTGCACATCAATGCGCCACATTTCTGCGTTCTACAGTGCTCTAGCATATTCTGCTTGTCTCTGTGGAGGTCAGCAATAATGATGTGGGCACGTTAGGCAGAGATAGGTTACGATAGTTTATGTTACGCTTGACTAGGTTAGGACAGGATAACTCTGACTTTTGCGCTATAAACTGCTACGCGGTCGTTATCTGCGCACTGCATTGCTGCGCTAGCGTCTGCTTGTCTCTGGGATGTCCAGCAATGGCGGTCGCGGCGCGTCTGGTTGAGTTAGGTTACGTATGGTTAGGTTATGTTTGGCTAAGTTTGGGTGGGAAGGCTTTGACTTTTGTGCTGTACACTGCCGTTTGGTCGGCGCCTGCGCCCCGACTTACTCTACTAGCAACTGCTAGTCTCTGTGGCGGCCAGAAATAGTGTCCGCGGAGCGTTAGTCTCTGTTAGTTTACGTCCGGTTATGTTACGATTGGTTAGGTTAGTATTGGATATCATTGACTTTTGTGCTATGCACTGCTATTCGGTGGATTTCTCTGCTCTTCGATCCTCTCCGATACTATACTCGAATCAGGCGAGGCCAGAAATGGCGGTCGTGGCACGATAGGCTTATCTTCGTTACGATCTGTTAGGTCAGGTTAGGCAATGTTTGGTCAAGATGGCTTTAACTTTTGTGCCATGCACAGCTGTTCCGTGAATTTCTGCGTCCCACAGTGATCTAGTGAGTTCTGCTTTGCTTCGGGCAGGCCAGCGATTGTGGTCTCGTCTGGTTAGGTTTTGTTACTCTACGTGAGGTTAGAATAGGTAACGTCTGGTTAGGTTAGAGTGTCTTTGACTTTTGTGCAATACGTTTCCCTTTGGTCGCTTTCTGCGCTCTACTGTACTCTATAATATTCCGCTCCTCTCTGGGGAGAAAAGCAATTTTGGTCGTGGCACGACAGGTTTTTCTGAGCCGGGTTTGGTAATGTTACGATTGGCTAGGTTAGGATAGGTAAGCTTTGACTCTTATGCTGCACACCGCTATTAGGTGGACTTGTGCGCTCTACTGTCCTCCGGCATATTCTGCTTGAATCTGGGAAGGCCAGCAATGCTGGTTACGGTTCGCAATGTTATGTTAGTGTGCGTTTGGTTACGTCACGTTTGGTGAGGTTTGGACAGGATAGCTTCGACTTTTGCGCCATACACTGCTGTTCGGACGATTACGGCATTCTGCATTGCGCTGATATAATCTGCTTAGCTCTCGCGAGACGAGCAGCAGCGGTCGTGGATCGTCAGTTAAGGTTTCGTTACGTCTGCTTGAGTTACCTTTGGCTAGGTTTGGCGAGGATAGCCCTGGCTTTTGTGCTATAAACTGATTTGCGATGGATTTCTGATCTCTACTCTGGTCTAATATACTCTGCTTGTGCTGGGGAGGCCAGAAATAGTATTCTGGGTACGTTATTTTCTGTTAAGCTGCGTACGGTTTGCTCAGGTTAGGAGAGGTTAGGTTAGGATATCTTCGAGTATTGATGCTAAGCGCTGCAGTGCGGTGGATTACTGCGCTCTAATGTGCTCTAATATATATTGCTTGGGTCCGGGGAGGTCAGCAATAGTGGTCTACGCACGTTTGGTAATGTTAGGTCACGTTTCGTTGTATAATGTTTTGTTACGTTCGGCTAGGATATCTTCGACTTTTGCGCTATACACTGCAACACGGTGTGTTTCCGAGCCCATCATTGCTCGGCTATACTCTGCACGAATCTGGGGAGGCCAGTAGTAGTGGACTCGGAACGTTAGGTTGTGTTAGGCTACGTTTGGTTAGGTTGCGTTTCCTTGGGTTATGCCAGGATAACCTTGACTCTCGTGGTATACACTGATGTTCGGTGCACCTCTTCACACTACTGTGCTCTGGTATGCTTTGCCTCGCTCTGGCGAAGCCAGTAATGTTGGTCTCGACAGGTTAGGCTGAGATATGGTACGTTCGGTTAGGTTATGTTGGCCTTGGTTAGATTAGGATGGTTCCGACTTGTCTGCTATACACTGCGATTCATTGGATTTCTGCGCTCTGCTCTCCTCTAATATGTTCTGCTTGGCCATGGGGAAGGCAGCGATAGTCATCTCGGCACGAGCAGGACGCTGAAGTCAGCCGCACTGGAGTGCAAAGCATAAAAGTCAGACACAACCTAACCTAGCCTGACATAGCCTAACCTAGCCAAGCGAAGCCTGTCTCAACCTAACTTGTTGAGACCACCGTTGCTGGCATCACAGCGCCAAGCAGAGCATATTAGAGGAAAGTAAATCTCAGGCGTTCACCGTGTTGCTATTTATAGCGCAGAAGTCAAAGCTATTCTATCCTAACCTGACAAAACGTAACATAACCGATCGCTACGGACGCAACATGACGTGCCACAACCGCTATTGCTGCCATCACGAGAGCTTAACAGAGTGTAGAAGAGCAATGGAAAGAGCAGATATCGACCGAATAGCAGTATTTAGCAGGAAAGACAAAGCTACCCTAAACAAACGTACCATAACCTAGCCAAGACAAGCGCCACCTAACTCAACCTAGCGTGCCGAGACCGCCACTTCAAGACTCCCCAGGGCCTAGCAGCACATACTAGCGCACAGTAGACCACAGAAGTTGAGCAAATAGCAGTGAATAGAACAATAGTCGAAGACATACTAACCTAACCTAATCAAACGTAACATGTCCACACTTAACCAAACACAATCTAACGTGGCTAGACCGCTATTACAGAGCTCCGTCAGCAAATCAGATCATGTTACGCCGCAGTAGAGCGCAAAAATGCACAGAAAAGCAGTGCACAGCACAAAAGTCGTTGCTATCTCAGCCTAACAAAAGCAAACATAATAATCCCTACCTAGCGTAACGTAACTCATCCTAACGTGCCTAGCCCACTATTGCTGGCCTCGCCAGAGCAAAGCAGAATATACTAGAGCGCGGTCGAATATCTTATTCGAAATCCAGTCGAATGGTAGTTGAAGATGACAATAAAATTGACCTTTCCAGTCAGACTCTATTGCAATGCAATGGTTATCGCACGCGAATAGAATCTTTGCTCCTACATTATGCAGAAGAGTTTGCTCACCACGATTATGCTCTGCTTGTCTCTGGGGGTGCCAGCAATAGCGGTCTCGGCAGGTTAGGTTGTGTTATACTGCGATTGGTTAGGTAACGTACGTTCGTGTCAGGTTTGGATAGCCACGTCTTTCCTGTTGTACACTGTTATTCCGCGGAATTCGGCGCCCTATTGTGTTCTACAATACTATGCACGAATGTGGGATGCGAGCAATTGTGGACGCGGTACGTTACATTGAGTTATGTTGCGTTTGGCTACGTCACGATTTGTTAGGTTTGGAAAAGATGGCTTTAACTTTTGTGCTATAAACTGCTATTCGGAGAAAACCTGCGTTCTACAGAGCACTAGTATGCCCTGCCTTGCTCTCGTGAGGTAGGATATAGGGTTGTAGGCACGTTAGGTTGGTTTTGCTCGTTTGGTAATGTTACCCTTTGTCAGGTTATGATAGCATAGCTCTCACTTTGCGTTACACAATGCAGTTCGGTGGATCTCTGCACTCTACTGTGCTGTAACATGATCTGCATGGCTCTGTGGAGGCCGAAAATAGCTGTATCGGCACGTTAGGATCAGTTATTCTACGTTCTGCTGGGTTAGGTTAGGTCTGATTTGGTTAGGATATCTATCACTATTGTGCTATACATTGCTACTTGGTGGCTTTCTGCGTTTTACTTGGCTCTACCATTCCATGGTCGACTCGGGGGGGGGGGGGGTCTGTAATGGTGGTCTCGGCACGTTAGTTTGTGTTCGGCTACCTATGGTTTCATTAAGTCAGCTTGGGTTAGGTTTGGATTCGATTTGTCTTTCGAGGTGTACACTGACATTCGGTGGATTTCTGCTCTCTACTATGTTCTACTGTATCCTGCATGGCCTTTGGGAGTACAGCAATACTGTCCGCGGTACGTCATGTTGAGCAACTCTACGTTTGGTTAGGCCCTGTTGGTTTGGGGTAGGCTTGTGTAGCTCAGGTTTTTCTGACACACACTACGATTCGATGGATTTCTGAGATCTACTTTCCACTAGTAATTTCTGCTTGTCTCTGGGGAGGGGAGCAATCGTTGTAGCGGCACGTCACTATGTGTCAGGCTGCGTTTGGACACATTACGTCAGGCTAGCTAAGGAGGCGGTAGCATTGACTATTGTGCCATACTCTGCCATTCGGTAGATATGTGCGTTCTACTCCGCTCTAATATGTTCTACTTGTCTCTGCGTAGGCCAGCAATAGTTGTCTCAGCACGTTAGGTTAAGACAGGTTACGTTCCTTGAGGTTCGCTCAGGCTAAGTTTTGTCAGGATTGCTTCATCTTTTGTGCAGTAGGCCGCTCTTCGATTGATTTTACGCTCTACTGTGCTCTAGTATGTCCTGCTTGGCTCTGGAGAGGGCAGCAACAGCGGTCTCGGCACGTCAGGTCTAGTTAGTCTATGTTGGCTATGACCTGTTGTTCTGAGTTAGGCTCGGGTAGCTTAGACTTCTCTGATATAAACTGCGATCCCATGGGTTTCTGCGTTCTGCTCTCCACTAATATTTTCTGTTTGGCTCTGGAAAGGCCAGCAATAGTGGTATCCGCACGTTCTGTTGTCTCATGTTACGTTCACTTATGTTGGGTCTGGCTTAGTTTGGTCAGGAAAGCTTTAAATTTTGCGCTGTACACTGCTACCCGGTGGATGTGTGCGCAATGCTGTGCTCCAGCTTGACCCTGGGAAGGGCAACAACAGCAATCTCAGCACGTTAGGTTGTGATAGGTTACGTTATGTTATGCTTCGGTTGGCTAGGCAAGGAGGGGATAGCTTCGACCTTAGTCGTATAGTGCGCTATTAGGTGGATTTCTGCGCCCTACAGTGTTCTAATGCTTTCGGCATGGCGCTGGGAATGCCAGTAATAGTGGTGTCGGCAAGTTACGCTGAGTGAGGTTACGTTCGGTTCGGTTGGGTCCCGCTATGTTTGGTGAGGATAGCTTTAACATTTGCGTTGTACTCTGCTATTCGGTGGATATCTGCAATCTGCTGTGATCTAGCATACCCTGCCTGGCTCTCGGGAGGGCAGCAATAGCCGTATCGGCACGTTAGGTTGTGTCACACTGTGTTCTGCTTCGTCCTGTTGGTGTGGGTTGTGATTTGATAACAATGATTTTCCTGATACACACTGAGATTCTTTGGATTTCTGCGTTCAACTCACCAATAATGTGATCCGCTTGTCTGTGGGGTGGCCAGCTATAGTGATCGCAGGACGTTAGGTTGAGTTAGGATACGTTAGGCTATTTTGCGATTGTCTAGGATAGGAGAGGATAGCTTTGACGTTAGTGCTACAATCTGCTACAAGCTGGGTTCCTGCGCCCTACATTGCGCACGTATTTTCAGCTTGCATTTGGCGAGGTCAGCAAAAGTGGTCTCGGCACGTTACGATGAGACATGCCACGTTCACTTAGGTTAGGTTAGGACACGTTTCGTAAGGATAGTTTTATCTTCTGTGCTGTACACTGCTATTCGATGGATTTCAGCGCTCTACTCTGCTCTAGTATGTCCTGCTTGGCTCTGTGGATGGTAGCAATAGCGGTCACGGCACGATAGGTTGTTTCATGCTATATTTGGTTTTGTCTTGTTGGTTCGATTTGGGCTCGGCTAGCTTTGACTTTTCCTATATACACTGCGATTATATGGATTTCTGCCATCTGCACTCTGTGGACACTGTGGAGGCCACAAATCGTGGTCGCGGCACGTTAGGTTCAGTTGGGTAACGTTTGGTTATATTACGATTCGTTAGGTTAGGAGAGGATAGCTAAGACATTGGCGCTATAGCCTGCTATCTGGTGGACTTCTGCTCCCTACAGTGCTTCATCATTTTCAGCTTGGCTCTAGGAATGCCAGCAACAGTGATCGCGGCACGTTATGACGTGTCAGGTTGCGTTCGGTTAGGTTGTGACAGGCTAAGATTGCTCAGGATAGCTTTAACTTTTGTGCTGTACACCGCTGTTCAGTGGATTTCTGCTCTCTACTGTGCTCTAGCATGTCCTGCTTGGCTCTGTGTTCGGCACAAATAGCGGTACCGGCACGTTAGACTGTGTCATGCTATGTTTGGCTAAGTTCCATTGGTTTGGGTCAGCCTTGCGTAGCTTCGACTTTTCTGACGTACAT
>NW_016911262.1:27032-45953 GCF_001483705.2 Eufriesea mexicana | reverse complement strand
GGGGGGGGGGATTTCGGTCCTCTACAGTGCTCTAGAATGCCTTGCTTCGCTCTGGGGAGGACAGCAATAGAGGTGTCAGCACGTTAGGTTGAGTAATGCTATGCTTGGATATGTCCTGTTCGTTTGGGTTAGGTTTGGATAGCTTAGACGCTTCTGATATACACTCCGATTCTATGGATTTCTGCGCTCCACTCTCCACTATCGTGTTCCGCGTTGGCCTGGGGAGGGAAACAGCTGCAGTATCGAACCGATAGGTTGATGTAGGTTACGTTTGAATATGTTACGGTTGGTTAGGCTAGGACAGGACAGCTTTAACTTCTGTGTTATTGTCTGCTATTAGGTGGATTTCGGCGCCCTTCATTGCTCTAATATCTTCATCTTTGTTCTGAGAAGACCAGCAATGGTGGCCTCGGCAGGATATGTTGAGAAAAGTAATGTTCCGTTATGTTGGGGTTGGATAAGTTTGATTTGGGTAGCTTTAACCTTCGTCCTGTGCACTGATATATGGTGGATTTCTGCGCTGCACTGTGCTCTAGTATCTCCTGATTGGTTCTGCGGTGGCCAGCAATAGTAGTCGCGGCACGTTAGTTTGTGTTGTGTCACGATCGTTCATGGTTCCATTGTATAGGTCAGAAGAGGGTAGCCCTGACTTTTCTGGTATAGTCTGCTATTAGGTAAATTACTGCGCCATACAATTCTCCAATGCTTTCAGCCCGGATCCGCGAAGGCCATATATAGTAGCCTCCTTACGTTACGTTGCGTCAGGTAACTTTCGGTTCGGTTGGGTTTTGCTGAGTTTGGTTATGGTAGTTTTATCGTGTGTTGTACATTGAGACCCGGTGGATTTCTGCGCTCTAGTGTGCTCTAGCATGACCTGCTTTGCTCTGCGGGGGCAGCAATAACGGTATCGTCACGTTAGGTTGAGAAATGCTGTGTTCGGTTGTGTTCCGTTGGTTTGAGTTGGGCTGTGGTAGTTTCGATTTCTCTGATATACAATGCGATTCTGCGGATTTCTACGTTGTACACTTAACCATTGTGCCCTGCTTGCTTATGTGGGGGCCAGCAGTAGCTGTCGCGGCCCGTAAAGTTGAATGGGGTTACGTTAGGTTAGGTTGGTTAAGGCTCAGCTTTGTCGGTATAGCTTTAACTACGTTCGGTAAGTTTGGGTTAGGCCTCGTTTGGTAAGGATATCTTCATCTTTTGTGCTGTACGCTGCTATTCGGTGGATTTCTGGGGCCTGTAGTGCTTTAATGTTTTCAGCCTCGCTCTGGGAAGGCCAGCGAAAGTGGTGTCGGCGCATTTTGTTGAGCCGGGTTACGTTCGGTTTGGCTTTGTTAGGCTATATTTAGTCAGGATAGCTTTATCTTTTATGTTTGTCACTGCTATTCGGTGGATTTTTTCATTCTACTGTGCTCTAGTGTGCCCTACTTGTCTCTGGGGTGCCAGTAGTAGTGGTCGCGGCACGTCAGTCTAAGTTAGGACACGTTCCGTTATGTTACGATTCCATAGGTTACGCGAGGGTAGTGATGTCTCTAGTGCTATAGTCTGCTTCTAGGAGGATCTCTGCGCCCTGCAGAGCACTAATGCTTTCAGCTTGGCTCTGGGAAGACCAAGTATAGTGGTCGCGGCGCGTAAGTGTAACTTACGATACGCTTGGTTATCTTAAAATCCTTTAGGTTAGGAGGGGTCTTCTATGACTCTAGTGCTACAGTCTTCTATTATGTGGATCCCTTCGCCCTACAGTGCTCTAATATTTTCAGCTTGGCTATGGCAAGGCCAGAAACAGTGGTCTCGGCACATTATGATGAGTCGGGTTACGCCCGGATAGGTTGCGTCAGGAACAGTTTGGTCAGGATGGCTTTAGCTTATGTGCTGTACGCTGCTACTCGATGGATTTCTGCGCTCCACAGTGCTCTAGTATATCCTGCTTGGCTATGACGGAGTCAACAATAGCGGTCTCGGCACGTTAGTTTGTGTCAGGCTATATTTGGTTATGTTCCGTTGGTTTGTGTTAGGCATGGGTAGCTTTGACTTTTCTGACATACACTGCGATTATATGGACTTGTGCGTTCTACTCTCCACTAATGTGTTCCGCTAGACTCTGGGTGGGCCAGCAATAGTGGTCGGGGCACTTTAGGTTGAGCTATGTTAGGTCTGGTCATGCCACGGTTCGTTAGGTTAAGGGGGATAGCTTAGGCTTTAGTGCTGTATTATTCTATTGGGTGGATTTCTGTGCCCCAAAGTGCTCTAGTATCTTCAGCTTGACACTGGGAAGACCAGAAATGTTGGTCTCTGCACGCCACGATATGTCAGGTTGCGTCCGGTTAAGTTGGGTCAGGCAAAGTTTGTTCAGGATAGCTTTTGCTTTTGTGCTTTACGCTGCGATTCCATGGATGTCTGCGCCCTACTGTCCTCTAGTAGCTCTGCTCGACTCTGGGGAGGCCAGCAATAGTTGCCACGGCACGTTCCGTTTAGGTGTGCTACGTTTGATTATGCTACGTTAGCTTGGGTTCGGTCTGTGTAGATACGACTTTCGTGCTATACACTGCGGTTCTATGTGCTCCTGCGCCCTAATGGCCTCTGGTTATTTCTGCTAGACTCCGTGGAATCCAGCAATGGTGATCGGTGTACGTTAGGCTGAGTTATGTTACGTCTGGTTATGTCGAGGTTGGATATATTAGGACAGTGCAGCATTGACTTTTGTGCTATACACAGCTATCTGCGGATTTCTGCGCTCACCTGTGTTCCAGCATTTTATGTTCGGCTGCGGGGAAGACAACGACTGTGGTCTCGGCTCGTTAGGTTGAGATAGGTTACGTATCGTCATGTTAGGTTAGGTCAGGCTAGGATAGGACACTATCGACTTTTGTGTGGGGGGGGGGGGATTTCTTTATTCTACTGTGCTCTAGTGCATTATGCTTGTCTTTGTGAAGGCTAGCAGTAGTGGTCTCTTCTTGTTAGGTTGCGTTAGGTTACGTTTTGTTTCGTTACGTTTGGCACGGTTAGGATATGCTACTTTGTCTCTTGTGCTATGCACTACTATTCGGAGGGCCTCTGCGCTGTAATGTGCTCTAATATGCTCTGCTTGGCACTTGGGAGGCCAGTAATAGTGGTCTCAGCAAGTTAGGTTGGGACAGGTTTCCTTTCGTTAAGTTAGGGTAGGAAGGCTCGGTTAGGATTTTTTTGACTTTTGTGCTATAAACCTCTTTTCGGTAGATTTCTGCTCTCTACATTGCTCTATTATGCTCTGCACGGCACTGGGGAGGCGATCAACGGTGGCTGCGGCACGTCATGTTGAGTTTGGTTACGTTTCGTTATTGTAGGTTGGGTTAAGTTTGCATACGATAGCTTCGACCATCGCGCTGTACACTATTATCCGGCTGTTTCCTGGGATCTACTGTGCTCTACTGCATTCTGCTTCGCTCAGTGCAGTCCGGCAGCAGTGATCGCGGCACGCTGTCTTGGGTTACCCTACGTTTGGTTTGGTTAGGTTGGGTCGGGTTATGTTAGGATGTCTTCGACCTTTGCACTTTTCGCTGCACTACGGAGAATTCTTGCGAACTGCTGTGCTCTAGTATACTCTTCTTGTCTCTGTGGAGGTAAGCAATAGTTGTCTCGCCATGTCCGGTTGAGTTATGTTACGTTAGGGTGTGCTACGATTGGCTATGTTAGGAAAGGCTTCTTTGACTTTTGTGCTTTACGCTGCTATTACTTGAGTTTCTGTGATCCCCTTCACTCTACTGCATTCTGCTTGGCCTAGTTATGCTACGTTCGGTTAGGTTAGGTTGGATCTGATTAGGTTAGAGTATCTGCGGCTTTTGTGCCTTATACTGCAGTGCGGTCGATTTCGGCGCTCTAATGTGCATTAATATGCTATGCTTGGCTCTGGGGAGGCCAGAAATGTTGGTCTCGTCACGTCATGCTCGGTTGAACTATGTTTCAGCCGGTTAGGTCGGAGTATATCTGATTCTCGTACTATACACTGCTACGCGGTGGATTTCTGCGCTCTGCTGTGTTCTGGTATATTCTACTTGGATCTGGAGAGGTCAGATGTAGTGCCCTCGACACGTTAGGTTGAGTTATGCTACGTTTGAATTTGTTACGTCTGGTGAGGTTGGGACAGGATAGTCTGGGCTTTTGCACTATACACGGCGAACCGCGGATTTCTGCGCTCTACTGTGGTCTAGCGTATTATGCGTGGATCTGGGAACGTCAGGTATAGTGGTTGCGGCAAATAAGGTTGAGCTGAAGTTTCGTTCGGTTAGGCTATGTTTGGTTATGTTTGGATGGGACAGCTTTGACTTTTGTACTGTACACTGCTGTTCGGTGGCTTTCTGCGCTCTACTACCTCTAGTGTATTTTGCTTGGCTCTGAGGAGGACAGAATTAGTGGCCTCGGCACGCTAGGTTAAGTTATGTTCCGTTTGGTTATGTTAGGACGGGATATCTACGACTTTCGCGCAATACATTGCTGTTTGGTGGCTTTGGGTGCTCTTCTGTGCACTACTATATTATGCTCGACCATAAGGAAGCCAGCAGTAGTCGTCATGGCACGGTATGATGCGTTTGGTAAGGGTACGGTAGGATAGGATAGGATAGGATAGCCCTGACTTTGTGCTATACACCGATATTTGGTGGATTCCAACGCCCTAGGTTGGATTACTGTACCCTGCTCGGCTCGGGTGAGGCCAGCAGTAGCGGTCTCGGCTCGTTAATTTGAGTTAGGCCTCCTTTGGTTGGGTTATGTTGGTTTGGGTTTTGTCTGGATAGCTTCGACTTTCGGCGTATACACTGCTATTCCGAAGGATTTCCCTGCCCAACGTTGCTCTACCATTATCGGCTCGACTCTGCGTACTCCAGCAATAGTGGTCGTGGCTCGATATGTTGGGTTGTGCTACGTTTGGTCATTTTACGTTTGGGTAAGTTAGGATAGGGTGGCATTGACTTTTGTGCTAGACACTACATCGCGGTGGATTTCTGCGCTCTACATTACACTGCTATACTCTGACTTGCATGGTATGCACTGATTTTCTGTAGATTTCCGCGCTATACTGTTTTCTAGTATGATCCGCCTGGCACTGTCGACGCCAGCAATAGTGGTCCCTGCACCTAAAGTTGAGATTATTGCGTATGGTTATGTTACGTTTGGTAAGGTTAGGATAGGATAATTTTGACTTCTGTCCTATACACCGCCATTCGGTGGATTCCTGTAGTCTACATAATTCTAATATGTCCTGCTTGTCTCTGGGGAAGCCAGCAATGCTAGCCTCGGAGCATTATATACAGTTCGGCTACGTTCGGGTAAGTTAGGTTATTGTATCTACCACTTTTGTGCTATACACTGCAATGCGGTGGATTACTGCGATCTACTGTGTTCGAGTATATTCTGCTTGGCTCTGGGGTGGCAAGCATTAGTGACATCGGCAGGTTAGGTTGAGTTAATCTACGTTCGGTTGAGATACGTATGGTTATGTTAGGATAGGGTAGCTTAGACTATTGTGCTGCGCACTGAGGTCCTAAGGATTTCTGCACTCCGCTCGCCTTTCGTGTGCTCTACTTGACTATAGGGAGGGTAGAAATAGTGGCCACGGCACGTTAGGATGGGTTAGGTTATGATTGATTGCGTTACGTTTGGTCAGGTTAGGATAGGATTGCTTTGGTATTTGCGCTGTACACTGCTATTCGTTCGATATCTGCGATCTGCATTGCTCTACTAGAATCAGCTTGTCTCTGCGGAGGCATGAAATAGTGGTTGTGGCATATTTGTTCCAGTTAGGCTACGTTTCGCTTGGTCAGGTCATGTTAAGTTTGGTTAGAATGGTTTCGACGTCTGTGCTATACACTGCTATTCGGCGGACATCAGCGTTCCATTATGCTCTAGTAAATTATGCTTGGCTATGGTGTGGCCAGCAGTGGCGCTCTCGGCTCTGTTAGCTGAGTTAGGTTGCGCTTGTTTGTGCTACGCATGGTTAGGTTAGGACAGGATAGCTTAGGCTTTTGTGCCAATCACCCCACTGCGGTTGATTTCCGAGACCTACATTGCTCTGCTACACTTTTCTTGGCTCTCTTGAGGACAGCAATTCTCGTCGTGGCGCCACAGGTTGTGTCACGTTCATTTCGGTTATGTTACGTATCGTCAGGTTAAGAGAGGATAGCTTTGACTTTTGTGCTCTACGCAGTTATTCCGTGGATTCCTGCACTCTACTGTGCTCTAATATGCCCCGCATGACTCTGGGGAAGCAGGCAATATTCGTTTCGACACGTTAGGTTGAGCTAGGAGATGTTTTGTTAAGTTAGGTTAGGTTAGGCTAGGTCAGCTTTGTCTTTTGCGCTGTACACTGATATTCGGTGGATTCCTACGATCCGCGTTGCATTACTACACTCTGCTCGACTCACGGAAAGCCAGCAACAGTGTTCGGAACACGTTAGTTTGGATTAGTTTACGCTTGGTTGTGCTAGGTTAGGATAAGTCTGGTTAGTATAGCTTTGTCTTTCGTTTTTTACGCACTTGTTCGGTGGATTCCTGCTCTCTACTGTGCTCCACTGTAACCTGCTAGGCTCTGGGGGGCCAGCGATTGTGGTCGCCGCTCGTAATCTTGAGCTTCGCCACGTAAGGTTAAGCTAAGTTAGTTTGGTTAGGTCTCGATATCTTCGACACTTCCGCTGTACCCTGCGATTCTATAGATTTCTGCGCTCTACTCTCCTCTAGTATGGGATACTTGGCCCTGGGGGAAACAGCAATGGTTGTTGCGGCACGTTAGGCTTGGTCTAGTTACGTTTGGTAGCGTTACGACTGGTTAGGTTAGGATAGGATAGCTCTCTCTTTGGCGCCACTCTCTGATTTTTGGTGCATTTCTCCGCTGCGCTACGCTGTGATTCGGTCTGCTTTGCTCTAGGGATGCAAGGAATTGTTGCCGCGGCACGTCAGTCTATGTTATGTTACGTGTGTCTGCTTTAAGCATGCATGGGTTAGGTACGTGCAGCATCGACTTTTCTGGCATACATTGTAATTCTATGGATTCCTGCGCCCTACTCTCCCATAATATGTTGTGCATGGCTCTGGGAACAACAGCATTCATGGTCTCGGAAAGTTATCCTTTGTCAGGTTACGTTTGGTTATGTCGCGATTGTTTACGTTAGCAATGGATGGCTCCAACTTTTGTGCTATACACTAATATTCGGTGCATTCCTGTGTTCCACTGTTCTCTAATATGTTCTGCTTGCCTCTGGGAGGCCAGCAATGTTGGTCCTGGCACGTTTGAATGATTTAGGTCACGTTTGGTTACGTTAGGTTTGGTTAAGTTTGGATAGGATAGCTTTGACTCTTGTGGTATGAAATGCTATTCGGAGGAACTTTGCGCTCCACTGTGCGGTAGCATATCCTGCTTGGCTCTGGTGAGGCCGGCAATCGTGGTCGGGGCACGACAGGTTTTGGTATGTTGCGTTTGGTTATGCTACGATTGACTAGGGTAGGAGGCGATGTCTTTGACTTTTGCTGTATACACTGTTATTCAGTGGATACCAGCGACCTGCAGTCCTCCAGAACGATCTGCTTGGCACAGGGAATGCCAGAAATAGTGGTCTCGGCAAGTTATGTTGGGTTGTGTTGCGCTCGGTTGTGTTACGATTTGTTAAGTTAGGAAGGTACGGCTACAGCTTCTGTGCTATGCACCGCTTTTCGGTGGAATTCTGCGCTCTACTGCGCTCTAATATGTTCTGCATTGCTCTGGGTAGGTCAGCAATAACGGTCTAGGCAAGTTAGATTGAGTTATGTTGCGTTCTGTTATGTTCTATTTGGATAGGTTCGGCTGGGTGTAGGTGTGACATTTGCGATTTACACTGCTATTCGGTGGATTTCGACGGTCTCCTGTGATCTAATATTCTCTGCCTTGCTCTGGGGAGGCCAGAAATGGTAGCCGCGGCGTTTCCTGCCATTTAATGTGCTCTAGTACATTCCGCTTGGCTCTGGTGAGGCCAGTAGCAGTGTTCCCGGCACGCACTAGGTGTGGATATTCAACGCCTGGTTAGGTCGGTTTATGTCAGGCTAGGTTAGGATGACTTTGACTTATGTTCTGGTCTCTGCTATTCGGTGGATTTCTGCGTTCTACTCTGCTCTAATATGTTCTGCTCGGCGATGGGGTGGGCAGCAATAGTGTCTGTGTCACGTCAGGTTGAGTTAGTTTACGTTCTGTTAGGGCAGGGTAGGCTATGTTTGATCTGGATGACCATGACTTTCGCGCAAGACGTAGTTTTTCGGTGGATCCCTGCCCTCGGCTCTGCTCCGCTGTAATGTGCTGAGCCCCGTGGAACCCAGCAACCCTGGTCGCGGCAAGTTATGTTATGTTCGGCCACCTTATTTTAGGTTACGTTTGTTTGCGTTAGGACTCAGTATCTTTGACTTTTCTGCTGCGCACCGCGTTGAGATGGATTTCTGCGCTCTACTCTCCTCTTGTATGTTCTGCATGACTCTGGGGAGGACATCAATAGTGGTCGCGGGAGCATAGGTTGACTCAGATTACGGTTGGTTAGGTCAGGTAACGCTCGGTTAGGTTGGTATAGCTTTGAATTTTGTGCTACACAATGCTGTTCAATGTACTACAGCGCTCTCCTGTGCGATATCATCCTCTGCACGTGCCCAGGGACGCCAGGACCAGTGGTCGCGGCAATTAGGGCTGAGTAATATTACGTTTGATTTGTCTAGGTTTGGTCACGTTTGGTTGGTATATATTTGACTTTTGTGCTACGCACTGCTATTCTATGTACTTCTGCCCACTCCCGTGCGCTATCACACTCTGCTTGTTCCCTTGGACGCCAGGAATAGTGGCCGCGGCACGTTAGGTTGGGTTCTGTTACGTTTGGTTATGTAAGGCTTGGCTAGGTTAGGAAGCGATAGCTTCCACTTTTGTGATATACACTGCTAGCCGGTGGGCTTCTGCGCTCTTCATTGCTCTACTATACTCTGCTCGACTCTGGGCAGGCCAGCAGTAGCGAACGTGGCATGATATGTTGAGTTATGTTACGTTCGGCTAGGTTAGGTTTCTTTACGTTTGGTTAGGCCGGCTTTGGCTTTTGTTTTATACACTGCTATTCGATAGATTACTGCTCGCCACTGCGCTCTAGTATGTTCTGCTTGGCTGTATGGGGGTCAGCAGTAGTGGTCTAGTCACGTTAGTTACAGACAGGCTACGGTTAGGTATGAGTAGCTTAAGCTTTTCGGCTATTCACTGCGACTCTATGGATTTCTGCTCTCTACTGACATCTAATATGTTCTGCTTGGCTCTGAGGCGGCTAGCCATTGTGGTCGCGTCACGTTACGTCGTGTTAGGCCACGTACGGTTATTCTCGGTTGTGTCAGGTTAAGTCTGGATATCTCTGACTTTCGTGCTTTACAATACTATTTGTTGGCTTTCTGCTATCTACATTGCTCTAGCATGTTCAGCATGAATCTGTGGATGCCTGCTCGTGTGGTCTCGGCACGTTAGGTAGAGTTATGTTACGTTAGATTATATTAAGTTAGGATAGGTTAGGACAGGATAGAATAGACTTCTGTGCCATACACCGCTTTTCGGTGGATTTTTACGCTCCAGATCGCTGTACTATGCTCTGCCGAAGTCTGGTGACGCCAGGAATAGTTGTCACGATACTTTAGTATGTGTTAGATTTCGTTTGGTTAGGTTATGTTTGTTTGGGTTTGGTTAGTATAGCTTTGACTTTTCAGATATGCACTGCTACCAGGTGGAATTGTCCCATCTACTGTGCTCTAGTGTGCTGCGCATTGCTCTGGCGGGGCTAGGAATTGTGTTCTGCTCTCTTTAGGTTTAGCTAGCCTAGGCTTGGTTAGGTTAAGTTACGACAGGTTAAGTTAAGATGTCTCCGACTTTTGTGCTGTACGCTGCTGTTTGGTGGCTTTCTGCACCCTAAGGCGCTCAAGTACAATCAGCTTAGATCTGACTAGGCCAGCAGCAGTGGTCTCAGCACGTTAGGTTGTTTTGGGTTGAGTTTGGTTAAGTTACGTTTGGCTATGTCATGATTTGTAGCTCTGATTTTTGTATTATACACTGCTATTCGGTAGATTTCTGCGCCCGCCATTGCTCAAATGGCCTCTGCTTGGCACTTAGAAGGCCAGCAGTAGTGGTCGTGGGATGTTAGGTTGAGTTACGTTACCTTTGGCAATGTTACGTTACGTTAGGTTAGGAGAGGACAGCTAAGACTTTTGTGCTATACACTGTAGTGCGGCGGAATTTTGCGATCTACTCTGCTCTTGTATATTCTGCTTGGCTCCGGTGACGCCAGCAACGGTGGTCTCCGCAGGTTATGTTGAGATATGCTACGATCGGTTTGGTTACGTTGGGTAAGGTAATGTTGGGACAACTATAACGTTTGTGCTATACACTGCAATGTAGTTGATTTCTGCGCTCTAATGTGCTCTAGTATATTCTGCTTGGCTCTGTGGAGGCCAGCAATAGCGGTCTCGGCACGTTACGTTGTGTTATGTTACGTTCTCTTTGGTTATGTCTGGTTAGGTTTGGTAAAGATAGCATTGACTTTCGTGCTGTACACAGATGTACGGTTTATTTCTGCGCTCCACGCAGCTGAAACAGCCTCCGCTTCGATCTTGGGAGTCCAGCAGTAGCGGTCGTGGTACGTTAAATTGTGTTCAGTTACCGTTTGTTATGTTGCGATTTGCTTGGTTAGGGCATGGTAGCTGTGACTTGTGTGCTATACACTTATTTTCGGTGGATTTCTTCTCTGCACTGTGCTCTAGAATGCTCTGCTTGTCTGTGGGATCGCCAGCAATAGTGGTCTCGGCCCGTTAGCTTGAGCTATATTACGTTCGGTTAGGTTATGTTCATTTGTGTTAAGTTACGATAGCTTTGACTTTTCTGCTATACACTGCCATTCTTTGCGCTTCTGCGCTCTACTCTCCTCTCGTATGACCTGATTGGCCATTGGGAGGCCAGCAGTGGTAGCCTGGGAACGTTAGGTTTTGTTGGGATATGTTTGGTTATGTTACGTTTGGTCAGCTTAGGACAGGATAGCTTTGACCTTGGTGGTACACACTGCTATTCAATGAGTTTCTGCGCTCTACTGTGCCCTAGTAGGATCTCCTTGCCTCTGGGGAGGCCAGTTTTAGTTGCTTCGGCACGTGAGCTTGCGGAGGCTGCGTTACCTTTGGTTAGGTTAGCGTTGTTTAGGTGAGGGCAACTTCGACTCATCTGCAATGCACTGCGCTCCTATGGATTCTGCGCACCACTCTACCCTATTATGCTCTGCCTGGTACTGTGGCTGCCAGCAATACTGACTAAGATTAGCTTTGCTTAGCTTAGGTTAGATTGGGTTAGGCCAGGATAGCTTTGACCCTTGTGATGAACTCAGCTATTCTATAGGCCCTTGCGCTCTACTGTGCTCCATCGTATTCTGCTTGTCCCCGGTGACGCCAGGAATAGCGGTCGCGGCTCTTTATGTTTGGCCAAGGTGCCTTTGACTTGTGTGGTATAGGCTGCAATGCGGCGGATTTCTGCGCTCTACTGTGCTCTAGGATGTACTGCTTGGCCCTGCGGAGGCCAGCAATATTGGCCTTGGCACGATAGGCTTATTCATGTGGCGTTCGGTTTTGCTACGTTTGGTTGGGTTAGGTCAGGATAGCTTTGACTTTTGTGCTATTCACTGCTATTCGGCGGATTCCTGCGATCTGCTGTGCTCTAATGTCTTCAGCCTGCCTCTAGGAAGGCCAGCAATGGTGGTACGGGTACGTTACGTTGAGCTGTGCTACGTTTGGTCGGGTTAGGTTAGGTAAAGTTAGGTTGGTATAGCTTTGTCTTCTGTGCTGTACACCGCAGTGCGGTGGACTTCTGCGGTCTACTATGGTATTGTATAATCTGCCTGCCTCTGTTGGGGCCAGTAATAGTGGTCTCGGTACGTTAGGTTGGGATAAGCTACGTTTGGATATGATAGGTGTGCCTTGGATTGCTTAGGGTTAGCGTCGGCTTTATTGCAATGCACTGCCATCTTTGGACTTCCGCGCTCTAGTGTGCTCCCCCATATTCAGATTGTCCTTGGGAACACCAGCAATAGCGGTTGCGCCACGTTTGCTTGGGTTATGTTAGGTTATGTTTGGCCAGGATATCTGTTACTTTTGTGACATGGCCTGCAATGCGGTGTATTACTGCGCTCTACTGTGCTGTAGTATATGCTGCTTGGCTCTGGGGTGGCTAGTAATAGTGGTCTCGACGAGTTACGTCTTGTTAGCCTACGCTTGTTCATGAAACGTTTGGGTATGCTAGGGCGGAACAGCCTAGACTTCTGTGCTATACACTGACGTCCTCCGAATTTTGCGCTCCGAAGTGCTCCAATATGTCCAGCTTGGCTCTGGGGTGACCAGTAATAGTAGTCTCTGCACGTTAGGTTTAGTTGGGCTACGTTCGTCTATGTTCCGATTGGCTGGGTTGGGACATGCTACTTTGACTTATGCGCTTTTCACGGCTTTTCGGAGGATTTCTGCGCTCTAACGTCCTCTAATATGCTCCGATTGGCTCTGGAGAGGCCAGCAATGTTAATCTCGACACGTTATATTGAGTTACGCAACGTTTGGGCTGGTTAGGATAGGTTAGCTTAGATTAGGATATCATCGACTTTTGTTCTATACTCTGCTGTTCGGAGGATTTCTGAACTCTGCCGTCCTCTAGTATATTATGCCTGGCTCTGGCTAGGCCAGCAAGAGCGGTCTCGGCACGTTAGGTTTTGTTGGGCTACGTTTGGTTGTGTTACGTCTTGAGGGGTTAGGTGCGGATAATTTTCACTTGTGCGCTATACACTGCTATCCGCGGACTTCTGCGCGCTGCTGTGTTCTAATATTTTCTGCTTGGCTCTTGGGACGCAAGCAATAGCGGTCTCGGCACGTTTGATCTTTTTCGGCTATGTTCGGTTATGTTGCGTTTGGTTTGATCAGGATAGGGTAGATTTGACTATTGCGCTCTGCACTGCGATTCCATGTATTTCTGCGCCCCACTCTCCTCTAATAAGTTCAGCTTGGCTCTGGAGTGAGTAACAACTGTGGTCTCGGCACATTAGTTTGAACTATGCTGCGTTCGGTTGTGTTACGTTCGTTGAGGTTAGGATATGATAGTTCAGAATTTTGTGCGATACACTGCTATTCCGTGGACACCTGCGCTCTAGTGTGCTCTAGTATGCTCTGCATGGATCTATGGTGTCCAGTAATCGCGGTGTCAGCTGGTAGTTTGAGTTGGGCCTCGTATTGTTGGGTTAGTTTAGGAAGGTTTGGTAACGGTAACCTTGACTCTCGTACTATACAGTATTGTTTGTTGGATTCCTTAGATCGACTGTGCTCTACTATGTTCTGCTTGGATTTGGGACGCCTGCAGCAGTGTTCGCGGTACGTTTCGTTGTGCTTCGCTACGTTTGGGCTTGCTACTTCTGGTGAGGTTAGGGTTGGATAGTCTAGACTTTTGTACTATGTAATGCCATCCGCGGATTCCTGCGCACTACAGCGCTCCAGCATACTCTCCTTGGCTCTGGGGGGCCAGCAACAGTGGTCTCGGCACGTTAGGTAGTGTTATGTTACATTTGGTTAGGTTACGTTTGTTTGGGTTATGCTTGGATAGCTTTGTCTTTCTCGGCAAAGACAGCTATTAGGTGGATTTTTGCGCTCTACTCTGCTCTACTATACTCTGTTCACCTCTGTGAAGGCCAGCAATGGTGGTCGCTGCAAGTTAGGCTGCGTTAGGTTACGGTAGGTTATGCTACGTTTGGCCAGGATAGGACAGGGGAGCTTTGACTTATGTGCTATACGCTGCTTTTCGGTGGCTTTCTGTGTTCTACTGCGATCTAGTATGCTCTGCTGCGCTCTACGCAGGCCAGGAATAGTGATATCGGCACGTAAGTTTGAGTTATGTTACTTTCCGTTAGGATAGGTTACGAAGGCATTGTTAGGACTTCCTTGAATTTGTGCCATACTCTGCCATTCTTCGGATTTCGGCGCTCAACATTGCTATACTTTACTTTCCTCGACTCAGGCGAGGTGAGAAATAGTGGTCGCGGTACGTTACCTTGAGTTATGTTACGTTTGGCTAAGTTAGGTTACGTTATATTTGGTCAGGTAAGCTTTGACTTTCGCGCTATACCCTGCTGTTCAGTGGATTTCCGTGATCTACTGTGCTCTACTACAATCTGCTTGGCTACTGGGGAGAGGGGGGCAGGGGCAGCGGCCGCAGCACGTTATGTTGTGGTGTGCTCCGTTTGGTTGGGTTAGGTTAGGACAGGATAGGTGAGGATATCTTCGACTTTTGTGCTGTTCACTGGAGTGCGGTGTATTTCTGCGCACAACTGCTCCCAAGTACATTCGGCTTGTCTCAATGGAGACCAGCAATGCGGGCCTCGTTCTGCTAGGCTGTGTTTGGTTACATTTGGTAATGATATTGGGTTATGTCAGGATAAGTTATATTTGGTAAGCATAACTTAGGCTTTCGTGCTATACACTCTTGTTCGGAGTATTTCTGTGATCTACTGTGGTCTACTACATTCTGCTTGGCGCTGGGGAGGCCAGCAGTTGTGTTCCCGGCACGTCATGTTCAGTTTTGCTACGTTCGGTTAGGTTTGGTTGGGTCAGGTTAGGTTAGAATATCTACGGCCGCTGTGCTATTCACTGCAATGCGGTGGATTTATGCGATCTGCAGTGCTCTGCCGTGCTCTGCTCGACTCTGGGATGGCGAGCAATAGTGGCCGTCTCAAGTTGGGTTGAGTTATGTTAAGGTGGGCTAGGTCAGGATAAGTTATATTCGGTAAGCATAGCTTAGGCTTTCGTGCTATACACTGTTGTTCGGAGTATTTCTGTGATCTACTGTGCTCTACTACATTCTGCTCGACCCTCAGGATGCCTGCAATAGTGCTTGAGGCACGTTAGGTTGAGCCATGTTGCGTTCGGTTAGGTTATGTTATGTAAAGTTCTGTCAGGATAACTTTGACTTTCGTGCTATACACAGTTATTCGGTGGTTTCCTGCCCTCCGCTGAGCTGTACTGTAATCCGCTTGGCACCGGGGAGGCGAGCGATTGTTGTGGCGGCCCGATAAGTTGAGCCTGGCTACTTCAGGTCAGGTTATGTTAGTTTGGGTTAGGTTCCGGTATCTTTGACTACTCTGCTGTACACCTCGACTCACTGGATTTCTGCTCTCCACTCTCCTCCAATATATTCTGCTTGGCTCTTGTGAGGAAAGCAATAGTGGTGGCGGTTCGTCAGGTAGAGTTTGGTTACGCCTGTAATGCTACGATTGGTTAGGTTAGGAAAGGATAGCTATGACTTTCGTGCCGTACACTGGTGTTCGGTTGACTTCTCCATTCTATTGTGCTCTAGTATACCATGCCTTCATCTGGGGCGGCCAGAAAAAGTGGTCGCGGCACGTTTGTATCTGTTAGGTTACGTTTTGTTGGGTTATGTTAGCATGGTCAACGTTCGGATAGCTTTGACCTTTCTGCTATACACTGCCATTCTATAGATTTCTGCACTCCATTCTTCTCCAAAATGTTCTGCTTGGCAATGTGGAAGACAGCAATATTGGACTAGGCACGTCAGGTTTTGTTAGGTTTCGTTAGTGTGTGCTACGTTTGGTTATGTTACGAGAGTATAATTTTGACTTTTGTACTGTACACTGCGTTTCGGAGGATTCCTGCGCTCTTCGTTTCTCTACTGTACTCTACTCGGCTCTGGAGACGCCAGCAATGGCGGGCGTGTCACGATAGTTCGAGTTAGGTTACGTTTGGTTAGTTTAGGTTAGGTTAAGTTTGATTAGGACGGCTTTGACTTCTGTGCTATACCCTGCCATTAGTTGAATTTCTCCATTCTACTGTGCTCCAATATTCCCTGCCCTGCTTTGGGGAGGCCGTCAATATTGGTCGCGCCACGTCCTGTTGTGTTGGGATACGGTTGGCTATGTTAGGCTACGACATTCTAGGATATGATAAATATGACCTTTGTGCTGCACACCGCATTCCTATGGAATTCTGCGCCCTGTTGTGCGCTATCGCACACCGCCTCTCAGCGGGGACGCTTGGAATAGTAGTTGCGACCGGTTACGCTGTGTTATGTTACGTTTGATAAGGTAAGGTTTGGTTAGGTTCGGACGGGATAGCTTCGGGCTCTGCCCTATACACTTCTATTCGGAGGATTCCTGCGTCCTATTGCGCTCTAATATGTTCTGCTTGTTTCTGGCGAGGCCAGCAATAATGTTGGTGGCACGCTTGGTTGCGTTATGTCTGGTTATGTTAGGGCAGTACATATTTGACTTTTCCGCTATACACTGCTAATCGGCGGAATCCAGCGCTCTACCGTGCTCTAATATGTTCTGATTGGCTCTGTGAACGCCAGCCATGGCTGTCCCGGCAAGTTAGGTGGAGTTATGTTACGTTCGGTTAGGTCATGTGTGTTTGGGTTAGGTTTGGATAGCTTTAACTTTTTTGGCGTAGACTGTTATTCGCTGGATTTCTGTGCTCTACTGAGCTCTAGTATATCCTGCCCGACTCTGGGGAGGCCAGCAATAGTGGTATCAGCTCGTTCGGTCCAGTTAGGATACGTTCGGTTATATCACGTTCAGATGGGTTAGGAGAGGATAGCTTTTGCTTTTGAGCTATACACTGCTTTTCGGTGGATTTCTGCGCTCTACATTACTCTACTGTACTCTTCTCGAATTTGCGGGGGAGGGGGGGGGTGTCAGCAGTGGTTGTCGTGGTACGAAAGGTTGTGTTACGCTACGTTTGGTTAGAATATGTTGGGTTAGGTTTGGTCATGGTGGCTTCGACTTCTGTGATATACACTGCTATTCGGTGGACTTCTGCTTTCTACTGTGCTCTAGTATTCTCTGCTTGGCTCTGAGGAGGCCAGCGATAGTGGTCGCGGATAGTTATTTTGAGTTAGGCTTCGTTTGGTTAGGCTATATTGGTCTGGGTTAGGTTCGGCTAGCTTTGACTCACCTGCTTTACACTCCGACTCTATGGGTTCCTGCTCTCTACCCTCCTGTAATATGCTCTGTTTTGATATGGGGAAGCAAGCAATTGCGGTCGTGGTACGGTAGGTTGTGTAAGATTAAGTCCGGTCAGGTTAGGTTAGGCTGCGTTTTGTTAGGATGGCATTACCTTTAGTGCTACACGTCTTTTCGGGGATTTCTGCTCTCTACTGTCCTCATGTGTGGTCTGCTCTGCTCGAGGGTGGCCTGCAATATAGGTCTCCGCTCGTTAGGTGCAGTTATTCTACGTTTGGTTAGGTTAGGTTAGGTCAGGGTAGTTTAGCATATCTTTGACTTTCGTGCTGTACACTGCTATCTGGTGGCTTTCTGCGCACTTATGCGCTCTAGTATATTCTGCTTTTCTCTGGGGATTCCAGCCGCGGATCTCTCGGCACGTTGGTCTGAGCTACGTTGCGTATGATTATGTCACGTTAGGATAGGTTAGGGTTGGATATCTTCGACTTTTGTGTAGTGCGTTGATGTTCGGTGGATTTATGCGGTATACTGTGCTCTAATATGTTCCGCTTGTCGCTGCGGAGGCCAGCAATAGTGGATTAGGAACGTTAGGTTGAGGTAGGGTGAATTAGGGAATGTTACGATTGATTAGGTTAGGAAGAGGTATCCGACATTTGTGATGCACACCGGCATTCGGTGGACTTCTGCGCTCTACTGTGATCTCATATGTTCAGCTGGTCTACGTGAAAGACAGCAATAGTAGTCTCCGCACGTTACGTTTTGTCAGGCTACGTTTGGTTTTGTTAGGTCAGGTCAGCTTGTGTTAGGCTACCTGCACCTATTGTGCTTTACACTGCAGCGCCGCGGATTTCTGTGCACTACTGTGCTCTGGCCTATGCTGCTTGGCTTTGTGGAAGTCAGCAGTAGTGTTGTAGGGCGGTTAGGGCAATTTAGGTTACGTTCGTTCGTGTCATGTTTAGTTAGGTTAGGCAAGGACAGCTTTGATTCTTGCGCCGCGCACTGCTATTCAGTGGACTTCTGAGGCCTACTGTGATATAATATGCTCTGCTTTGCTCTATGGATGCCAGAAATACTGGTCGCGGCATGTTAGAAGGAGATGCCTTTCGTTAGGTTAGGTTAGGTAAGGATTGGTTTGGTCGGGATACCTTCGACTTTTGTGCCAATCACTGCAATGCGGTCGATTACTGCACTCTACTGTGCTCTTGAATATCCTGTCTGGCGCTGCGGAGGCCAGAAATAGTGGTCTCGGCTCGTTAGGTTGAGTTAGGTTATGGTTGGTTAGGCTATGTTAGTCTGGTTTTGGTAATGTTAGCTTTGACTCTTCTGCAATACATTGTCATTCTATGGAATACTGCGCTCTACTCTCCTTTAGTATGCTCTGCTTGGCGTTGTGGAGGCCCGCAATAGTGATCTTGGCACGTTAGGTTGAGTTAGGCAGCGTTTGGTTGGTTTATATTTGTTTGGGCTGGCTTTGGGTAGCTAAAACCTTCGAGGTATACTTCGAGGTATAGGATATCTTTGACTTTCATGCTGTACAGATGAATGCGGTATACTTCTGCGCTATACTGTGCTCTAGTATACTCTGCTTGCGTCTGGGGAGGCCAGTAATTGTGGTCGAACGACGCTCGGTTGAGACAGGTTACGTTTAGTTACGTTATGTTCGGATAGGTTAGGTTCTTCTGGGTTAGGTTAGGGTATCTATGACTCCTGTGCTGTACACTGGAATGCGGTATACTTCTGCGCTCTACTATGCTCCAGTATGTTCTGCATGAGCCTGGAGGAGCAAGTAATTGTGGTCTCGGCACCTTAGTTTGAGATAGGATGCGTCTCGCTGTCACGTTAGTTCAGGTTTGGTTTGGTTAGCTTCGACTTTTCTGCTGTACATTGCGATGCAATGGATTTCTGCGCTCTTCTCTCCCCTAATATGCTTTGA
>NW_016911262.1:0-25588 GCF_001483705.2 Eufriesea mexicana | reverse complement strand
GTATACTTCTGCGCTCTACTATGCTCCAGTATGTTCTGCATGAGCCTGGAGGAGCAAGTAATTGTGGTCTCGGCACCTTAGTTTGAGATAGGATGCGTCTCGCTGTCACGTTAGTTCAGGTTTGGTTTGGTTAGCTTCGACTTTTCTGCTGTACATTGCGATGCAATGGATTTCTGCGCTCTTCTCTCCCCTAATATGCTTTGATTGATCCTGTGGAGGCCAGCAATACTGGTAGCGGCACGTCAAGTTGAGATAGATTACGCTCGGTCGGGTGAGGTTAAGTTGGTTTAGGTCAGAGCAGCTTAGACTCATGTGCTCAACACCGATATTCTATGGACTTGTGTGCTGTACTGTGCTCTATCCATATCTTTTGAAGCCAGCAGTAGTTTTTGCGGCACGTTATGCTGGTCTATGTTACGGTTGGTCTGGCTAGGTTGGGCTAGGTTGGGCTAGGTTTGGTCAGGTTGTCCATGACTTTTGATATACACACAGCACTTCTGTGGATTTCTACGCTCCTCATTGCTCTACCGTACTCTGCTCGACCCTTGGGGTGCCAGAGATGGTGGCCTCGTCACAATAGGATGAGTTTGGCTACGTTTGGTTAGGTTACGTTTGTTCGTGTTAGGATAGGTTATCATAGACTTTCGTGGTATACACTGTTATTCTCTGGACTTCTGAGCTCTGCTGTGCTCTCCTGTATTCTGATCTAGAATATACTAGGGAACGGTAGAGCGAAGAAACCCGCCGCATTGCAGTGCATAATAAGAGAGTCATGAACAACCAATTCCTACATGAACTAACCTAAACCAATCAAACGTAGCGTAGCTCAACGTAACGTGGCGAGACCACGATTCCTGGCTTCCTCATATCTAAGCAGGGCATACTAGAGTGCAGTAGGGCGCAGAAATCCACCGAACAACGGAGTATAGCACAAAAGTGAAAGCAACCCAGCCATAACGTTGCCAAACGTAACATAACCGAACGTAACAGAACTAAAGCCAACGTGCCAATGACACTACGTCTGGCCTCTCCAACGCCATGCAGAACATGCTGGAACACAGGATAGCGCAGAAAAGCACCGAATAGCTGTGTATAGCAGAGAGCCCAAGGCTATCCTATCCTAACATAACCTACTGCAACTTAACCGAACGTAACGTGACTCCCTCTAACGTGCCGCGAAAGCTATCGCTGGCAACGAAACATTCGAGTGGAACATATTAGAGAAGAATAGGGCACAGAAATTCATGGAATCGCAATGTAAAGCAGAAAAGTCAAAGCTATCCTAACCAAACCTAACCTAACCTAGAAAAGCCAAATGTGATCTAACCGATCCTAACGCGCCGAAGCCGCCATTGCTAGCCTCACCAGAGTCAAGAAGAACGTATTAGATGAGCGTAGAGCGCAGAAGCCCATAGAATGGCAATGAAAAGCAGAAAACTCAAAGGCATCCTAACCTAACCCAGACAAGCCTAACATAACCGAACGCAAACTAAATCACCTAGCCCGCCGAGATCAATATTGCTGGCCTCCGCGGAGCAAAGCGGAATATAGCAGAGCACAGTGGAGCGAAGAAATCCACCGAATTGCAGTTTATATCAGAAAAGGCATAGACCTCCTGACCAAACCTAACCTAACCAAACCTAACCGAACGTAGCCTAACTCAACCTAACGTGCCGAGACCACCATTGCTCGCCTCCCGAGGGTCGAGCAGAGTATAGTAGAGGCAAGTAGAAAGTCGAAAGCCACCAGATTGCAATGTAAAGCAAAAAGGTCCAAGATAACCAAACCTAACCAGACCTAACCTAACCTATCGAAACGTAGAATAACTGAACCTAGCGTGCGGAGACCATTGCTGGCAACCCCACAACCTAGTCAAACATACTAGAGCAAAGTAGAGCGCAGAAATCCGCCGAGCAAAAGTCTATACCACGAAAGTCAAAGGAAACCAAACCTAACCGTAACCAACATAACCTAACCAAACGTAGCCTAACTCAACATAACGAACCGTCTTTTAGCAAAGCATAACCAAACCTAACATAACCGAACGCAGCATACCTCAAGCAAACGTGCCGCGAGCACTATTGTTGGCGTCCACAGGGACAAGCAATGTGTGATAGCGCACTGATGTGCGTAGATGTCCATTGAATGGCAGTGTGTATCACAAAGGTCGAAGTTATCCTAACCTAACACATCGTATCCTAACGCAGCCTAACGTAGTATAACCCAACCTAACGTGCCGCGACCACTATTGCTGGCCACCACAGAACCAAGCAGAAAGCACTAGAGCACAGTAATGCGCGGAAAACCACCGCATTGCAATGAATAGCGAAAGGTCGAAGATATCCTGGAGTAACCTGTCCGAACATAACCTAACCGAACGTAACGTAACTGAACGGAACGTGCCGCGACCACTGCGGCCGGGCTACAAAGTGCCAAGCAGAATAATGTAGAGCACAGCAGATCACAGGAACCATCCGGATAATAGTGCATAGCTCGTAAGTCGCAGCCACCAAACCAAACGTAACATAACGTAACCAAATCAAACGTAGCCTAACTCAACATAACGTACATCGACCACTATTGCCGGCCATCCCTGGGCCAAGCAGAAATTAGTAGAGGGATGTCAAGCGCAAAAATCCTCCAAATAGTAGTGTTTAGCTCGAAAATCGCAGGTAACCTAACAAAACCTGTCTTAACCTAACCTAACCAAACATAGCGTAACTCAAAGTAACGTCTCGCGGCCGCTGCTGCTGGCATCCCCGGAGACAAGCAGAATATAGTAGAACACAGTAGAACACAGCAATGCACTGAATAACAGTGCATAGCATGAAAGTCAAAGCTACCCTGGCCAAACTATACATAACCTGACATAACTAAACATAACCTAACTCAAGCTAACTTGCCACGGCCACGTATGCTCGCCACCCCAGAGTCGTGCTGAATATAGTAAAGCATCGTAGAACACAGGAAACAACCGACTAGCAGTGTATAGCACAAGATTAAAGGTAAAACTGACCGAACATTCCTCGTTAACTATCCTAACGGAACAATACCTAACACAAGCTATCGTGGCGAGACCACTGTCACTGGCCACCCCAGTACCAAGCTGAGCATATTAGAGCAATGTAGGGCGCAGATGATACGCCGAATAGCAGTGTACAACACAAAAGCCAAGTTAGCCTATCCTATCCTAGCCAAACGTAACACCCCCAAACGGAGACTAACACAGCTTAACACGGCTGGGCCGCTATTGCTGCCCGCCACAGAGACTAGCAGAATTTACTAGAGTACAGTAGGGAATAGATATGTGCCGCATTGCAGTGAATACAAAAGCCGTAGGTGTCCAAGCATAACTTAACCAAACGTGGCTTAACCAATCATAAGGTACGGCGACAAACGACCGTGGTCTCCCCATAACGAAGCGGAACGTACTAGAGCACATTAGGCCACAGAAATCCACCGAATAAGAGTATACAGTACGAAAGTCAAGTCTATCCTTCCCAAACTCAACATAACCTAACCAAACCGAACGTAATCTAGCTCAATATAACGTGCCGCGACGTTTATTACTTACCTCCACAAAGACAAGTCAAGTATACAAGAGCACAGTAGCGCGCAGGTATCCGCCGCATTGCAGTGAATAGCGGAGGAGGCGAAGGTATCCTTACATGACTTGACCTAACCTAACCTAACCGAACGTAGCGTAACTCAAAATAACGTACAGCAAACACTGCTCGTGGCCTCCCCAGAGCCAAACAGAATGTAGTAGAACACAGCAGATAACAGAAACCCACAGAGTAACAGTGTACAGCACGAAAGTCAAAGCTACACTAACCATGAGTAGCCTTCCCTGGCATAAACTATCCTAACGTAACACAAACTAACGTGCCACGGCCACTGTTTCTCGCTTCCTCAGAGTCGAGGAGAGTATAGTAGAGGAATTTAGAGAGCAGAAATCCACCGCGTAGCTGTGTATAGCACAAAAGTCAGGCATACACTGACATAACCTGGCCTCAACAAACCTGTCGAAGCGTAGAGTAACTCAACCTAACGAGACGAGACCAATATTGATGGCCACCCAAGAGCCAGGCAGAGCACATTAGAGCAGATTAGAGTGCAGATATACACCGAACAGCAGTGAATAGCACAAAAGTCACATCCATCCTAACCAAACACAGCCTAACCTAACCTAGCCAAACGTAGCATAGCTAAAACAAGTGTCACACGACCGCTATTGCTGGCCCACCCAGAGACAAACAGATGCTGTCAGCGCAACACAGAGAGCAGATATCTGCCATATAGCTGTGCATAGCACAAAAATGTATGCTACACTAATCAAACCTAACATATCCTTGTCAAGCCAAGCGTAAAATAACTCAAGCTAGCGTGCCGCGACAACTATTGCTGTCTACCAAGTGGTCGAGCAGAGTATAGCAGTTCAATATAGATCGCAGAAATACGCCGAATAGCAGTGTGAAGCACAAAAGTCGAAGATACCCTAACATAACCTTACATAAAAAAAACCGAACCAAACGTAGCGTATACAAACTGTGCGTGTAGCGCCCGCTGCTGCTGGCATTCGCGGAGCCATACAGAATATAGTAGAGCAATGTGGAGCGCAGGAATCCACGGCACTTCAGTGAACAGCCCAAAAGCCGCACATATCATAACCTATCCTGGCCTAACCTAAACTAACAGAACGTGGCATAGCTCAAAATAACGTGCCGCGACCACTGCAACTGACCTCGCCAGGGCCAAACAGAATGAAGCAGAGCACAGTAAATCACAGAAATACTCCGAACACCATTGTATAGCACGAAAGTCGAAGCCATCCTAACCAAATATAGCCTAACCTGACATAACCAATCGTAACATAACACAACCTAATGCGTCACAGCAAATATTGCACGCCTCTCATGTGTCGAGCAGTATATAGTAGAGCAACGTTGAGCGCAGAAGTCCATGGTATAGCTGCGTCTGGCACAAAATTCGAGGATGACATAACCAATCCTGCCATGACCTAACCTAATCAAACGTTGCGTAACTCAACGTAACGTGCGGCGGCCGATATTGATGGCCTTCGTTGGGACAAGCGGAGCATATTTGAACACATTAGCGTGCAGAGATCCTACGAATAGCAGTGTAGACCACAAACGCCAAATATAACCTTTCCGAACCTGACCTAACGTAACCAAACCAATCGCAGTCTAACCCAATACAACGTGCCGCGATCGCTGTTCATGGCCTTCGTAGAGCAAGCAGAGGATGTTGGAACACATTAGAGCGCAGATATCCACCGAATAGCGATGTATAGCACAAAACTCAATGTAGCCAATCCTAACCTAGCCAAAAGTGACACACCCAAACGGAGCATAACCCAACATAATCCGAAGGGACGGCTCTTGCTGGCCACCCCAGAGGCAAGCAAGAAATATTCGAGCGCAGTCTAACGCAGAAATATGTGTACAGCAGTGTATAGCAGAAATGTGAAGCTATACCGTCCTAACCTCACCAATCGTAACACAGCCAAACCAGGCATAGCACAACCTAACGTGCCGAGACTACTATTGCTGGCCTCCCGGGAGGCAAGCAGAATATACTAAAGCATAGCAGAGCTCGGAAATCCACCGCAGCGAAGTGTATAGCACAAAAGTCAAACACAACGCGACCTAACTTCACCTAACCTAACATATCCGAACGAAGTTTAGTTCAACGTAACGTGCCGCGACCGCTATTGATGGCATTCACAGCGCCAGGCAGAGCATGTTAGGGCACATTAGAGTACAGAGATCCACCGAATAGCAGCGTCTAACGCAAAGGTCAAGGTTGTCTATCCTAAACTAGCGTAACGTAACACATACAAACGGAGCATAACCCAACCTAACATGACGAGACCACTCCTGCTGCCATCCACAGAGCCAAGCAGGATATATTAGGGCACAGTAGTGCACAGAAGTCCGCCGAATAACAGTGTATAGCAAGAAAGTCAGCGCTACCCTTGCCAAACATATCCCAACCTAACGTAGCCTAACGTAATATGACTTAACGTAATGTTCCACGACCGCCATTTCTGGCATCCCCTGTGTTGAGCACAGTATAGTAGAGCACAGTAGATTACAGAAATACGCCGAAAAGCATTGTAAAGCACAGAAGTCGTTGTAGCGCATCCTGCCCTAGCCAAACGTGGCATACACAAACGTAGCCTAGCTACACGTAACATGACGAGACTACTATTGCTGGCTTCCACAAAGACAAGCAGAATGTACAAGGGCACAGTATTGCACAGAAATCCACCGCAATGCTGCGAATAGCACAAAGGTCGTAGATATCCTACCCTAACCTGACCCAGCCTAACCTAACCAAGCTTAGCGTATCTTAAAGCAACTTGCCGCGACCGCTGCTCCTGGCCTCCCCAGAGCCAAGCAGAATGTAGTAGAGCACAGTAGATCTCAGAAATCCACAGATTAACAGTGTATAGCACGAAGGTCTTAGCTACCATGACCACACATAGCCCAACCAAACGTAATTGAAAGTAACATACCACAACCTAACGCGGCACGGCCGCTAATGCTCGCCTCACCATAGTCAGACGGAGTATAGTGGAGCAACGTAGAGCGCAGGCATCCACCGAATAGCAGTGTATAGCACAAAAGGCAACTCTACCCTGTCGTAACCTATCCGCACCTTATATTGACAAACGTAGCCTAACTTAAATTGACCTGCCGAGACCACTATCGCTGGCCTCCCTAGAGCCAAGCAGAATATGCTAGAGCACAGCAGAGCGCAGGGAGCCAACGTATAGCAGTGTGTGGCACACAGGTTGAGGATATCCACACCTAACCAAGCCAAACGTAACCTTCCCCTACCTAACGCACCACGGCAATTATGCTGACCTCCCCAGAGCCAATCAGTATAGACTAGAGCACAGTAGAGCACAGGAAACCGTGGCGTTGCAGTGTAAAGTGCAAAAGTCGAAGATATCCTTACCTAACTTGACTTAACCTAACCCAAAGTAACGCAGCCTAAATCAATATAACGTGCCGAGACCGTAATTACTGTCCTTCCCAGAGCCAACCTGAACATATCAGATCGCAGTGGAGCTCATAAATACATCGAATAGCAGTGTATAGCACAAAAGTCAAAACTACCCTCTCCTACCACAGCCAAACGTAACATAACCAAACGTAGCCTAACTGAACATAACGCGCCGAGACGATTATTGCTGGATTCGCCAGGGTCAAGCAGAATATGCAAAAGCACAGTAGAGCGCAGGGAGCCTTTAAGTAGCAGCATACAGCACAGCAGTCAGATATATCCTAATCCAACCTGATCTAACCGAACATAGCCAAACGTGGACTAACACAACCTATCGTACCACGAACACTATTGCTGGCCACCCCAGAGTCGAGCAGAGTATGTCAGAGCAATGTAAAGCGCAGAAAACCACCGAATAGCAGTGTACAACGCAAAAGTCAAGGTTATCATATTCTAATCTAACCAAACGTAACATAAACAAGCGAAACATAATCCAATCTAATGTGCCCAGAACACCAGTGCTGGCCTCCCCAGTACCAAGCGGGACATATCGGAGCACAGTAGACCGCAGATATCCACCGAATCGCAGTGTATAGCTCAAAAGTCAGAGCTATCCTATCCAAACCTATCCCTACCTAACCTAACCAAACGTAATCTAACACGACCTAACGTGCCACAACCCGTATTGCTGACCTTGCACGGTCAAACAGAGCATACTATAGGACAGTAGAGGGCAGGAACCCATAGAATCGCAGTCTATGGGAGAAAGTTCGAAGCTATCAAAACGTAACCAAATATAACGTAACATAGCCAAACGTACCACCACTCAACCTAATGTGCCGATATCGCTATTACTGTCATCCCCAGAGCCAAGCAGATCATGCCAGACCGATAGTGGAGCACAGATGTCCTCAGAATATCAGTGTATAGCACAAAAGTCAAAGCTATCCACTCCGAATCTAACCAATCGTAACTTAACCAAACGTAACCTAACTAAACATAACGTGCAGCGGCCACTATTGCTGGCCTCCTCATAGTCGAGCAGAATATAGTCGAGCACAGTAGAGCCCAGAAATCCACCGAATAACAGTGTATGCCAAGAAAGTTTAAGCTATCATGGCCGAACACAAACAGGCATACACTAGCCAAACTAACGTGCTGGGACCATCATTACTGGCCGTCCCAGAGTCGGGCAGAGTATAGTAGAGAAATGTAGCGCGCAGAAATGCGACGGATTGCAGTGTATAGCAGAAATGTCGAAGCTACACTATCCTAACCTGTCCAAACGTAATATAACGAAACGCAACCTAACATAGCCTAACGTGCCGAAGCCACTATTGCTGACACCGCCAGAGCCAAGCAGAATATATTAGAGCGTAGTAGAGCACAGGAATCCACCAAAGAGCAGCGAACGCCACAAAAGTCAAGGATACCCAAACTTTAACTGGCCAAACATGACCCAACCAAACGTAGACTAACTAAACCTGACGAGCCTAGTTCAGCATTGCTGGTCTCCACATCGCCGAGCAGAAAATATTAAAGGAGAGTAAAGCGTAGGGGTCCAAGGAATGGCAATGTACAGCAGAAAAATCAAAGCTACCAGGACCTAACCCAGACGAACCTAACCTAACCAAACATAATATGGCACTACCTAACGTGCCGGGCCCACGGCTGCTGGCAACCGCAGAGCCAAGCGTAATATGCTAAAGAGCAATAGACAGTAGGAATCCACCGCATAGCAGTGTGCAGCTCAAAAGTCAAGGTTACCCTATCCTAACCTAACAAAGCCTTGCATAACCAACCGCAACATTACCGAGCCTTACGTGCCAGACCACTACTTCGGACCTCGAAAGTGCCGGGCGGAACGTTCCGGAGCACAGTAGGGCGCAGAAATCCACCGAATACCGGTTTACAGCACAAAAGTCAAAGATATCCTATCACAACCCAAACATACCTAACCTAGACAGACGTAACCTGACTCTACTTAACGCGACGAGGCTATAGTTCCTGGTCTCTCCAGAACAAAGCAGAGCCTATTACATAAAAGTCGAGTCCAGAGGTCCACCGAATAGCAGTGCATAGCACAAAAATCAAAGTTGCCCTAGGCTAACATAACCAAACATAGCATAACAAAACGAAATCTAACACCACCTGACCGACCCACACAACTTTTGCTGGCGTCCCCAGAGCCAAACAGACTATACTAGGGCACAGTAGATCACATATACGCGGCGCCGCAGTATGGAGCACAAACGTCGAGGATATCTTAACCTAACCTGACCTAACCTTACCCAACCTAACGTAGCCTATCACAGCATAACGCGCCAAGGCCACTATTGCTGCACTTTCCCAGAGCCAAGCAGAAAATATTAAGGTAGAATAGAGTGTAGAAGTCCATAGAGTATCTGTTTATAGCACAACAGTCGTAGATACACTTAGCTAAGTTGCCCTAACTTAACCCAACGGAACGTATAATAACTCCTCCCGACGTGCCGAGGCCACTGTTGCTGGCCTGCACAGGGCCGAGCAGAACACGTTAGTCGAGAGTAGATGGCAGAAATCAATGTAATGGCATGTATTTCAGAAAAGTCAAAGCTATGTAATCCTAACCCAAACAAACAGGACATAACCGAACATAGCATAACTGAACCTAACGTGACGAGCTCGCTATTGCTGCCCTCCCCAGTGCCAAGCAGGAGGTACTAGTGCACAGCAGAGCTCAGAAATCCACCGAATGTCAGGGTACGGCACAAAAGTGGAAGCAATCCAGTCCAAACTTTGCCTAACCCAACCTAACCGAACGTAACCCAACTCAACCTAACGTGCCTCGACCACCATTGCTGGCCTCCGCAGAGCCAATCAGAACACAATAGTAGAGAGTGCAACGCAGAAATCCATAGAATCGCAGGGTATATTTGAGAAGCCAAGGCTGCCCAAACCTAACCCAAACCAAAAGAACATAGCCAAACATATTCTAACACAACCTAACGTAATGAAACCGCTACTACTGCCCGCCAAACCCCAGATCCAAGCATGACATACCAGAGCACAGCAGAGCGTAGAAGTCCTCCGAATAGCAGACTATAGCACTAAAGTCAAACCTAACCTCTCCCAACAAAACCAACCGTCACTTATCAAAACGTAGCCTAGCTCAACCTAACGTGTCGCGACCACTATTGCTGGTCTCCACAGAGCCAAGCAGGACACATTAGTGGAGTGCAGGACGCAGCTGTCTATAGAATCGCAGTGTATATCAGAAAAGCCGAAGCTACGTATGTCTAACCCAAACCAACAGAGCTCAGCCAAACGTAGTTTAGCCCAACGTAAACGAACGTATGGTGACCCAACGCGATGCGCAGAGAACACTCTTGCTGTCCTTCCGAGGAACCAGCTGAAAATATTAGAGCGCTGATGTGCGCAGAAATCCACCGAACAGCAGACTATAGCACCAAAGCCGAAGAAACCCTCTGCTAACCAAACCAAGTGTAACATAGCCGAACGTAACCTAACAAAAACTAACGCGCCGCGACCACTATTGTAGTCCTCCACTGGGCCTAGCAGAACACGTTAGTGGAGAGTACATGGCAGAAATCCATATAATGGCATGTATATCAGAGAAGACAGAACTACGTATGCCGAACCCAAACAAACAGAAAATAAGCAAACTAAGAATAACTGTACCTAACGTGACGAGATCGCTATTGCTGCCCTCTTCAGTGGCAAGCAGGACATACTGGAGCACAGTAGCGCGCAGAAACCCACCGAAATCCAGTGTACGGCACAAAGGTTGAAGCTATCCAAACAAAACTTTGCCTAACCCAACCTTCCCGAACGTAACATGACTCAACGTGACGAGCCGAGAGCAATATTCCTGGCCTTACAGTGACAAGCTGAACATGTTAGAGCACTGTGGGTCACTGAAATCCACTTAATAGAAGATTATAGCACTGAAGACAACGCTATCCCCTACTAACCTAACCAAACGTAACATATCGACACGTAACATAACCCAACCTAACGTGCCGCGAATGCTATTGCAGGTCCCCTCAGAGCCAAGCAGAACACACTAGTGCAGAGTAGGATGCAGAAATCCATAGAATCGGAGGGTATATTTGAAAAGCAGAAGCTGCCCAAACATACCCCAAACCAAGAAGACATATCCAAACTAAGCACAATTCAACCTAACGTGCCGAGACCGCTATTGCTGGCCCTGCCAAAGCCAAGATGAAAATATTAGAGCACTGTAGGGCGCAGAAGTCCACCTAATAGCAGACTATGCCACTAAAGTCTAACCTATCCTCACCAAACATAACCAATCTTAAGATGAATGAACGCAGCCTAACTCAGCCAATCGTGCAGCGACCACTATTGCTGGCCGCCGCAGAGCGAAGCAGAGCACACCAATGGGGAGCAGAATGCAGAAATCAATAGAAACGCAGGGTATATCTGACATGACAGAGCTACCCACATCAAATCCATACCAATAGGACATAGCCAAACATAGCCTAACACAACCTAACGTAACGAAACCGCTATTGCTGCTCCCCACTCGGGAGCCTAGCTCGGCATACAAGAGCAGAGCAGAGCGCAGCATTTCTCCGAATAGCAGTGCACAGAACAAAAGGTAAAGCTGTCCTAACCAAACTTAGCATAACCCAGCCAAACAGGGCGTAACCGGACTCAGCATAACACATCAAATCCACCATTGCTGGCCTTCCCAGAGCCAGGCTGAACACATTAGAGCACTGTAGGGCGCCGAAAACCAACTAATAAGAGATCATAGCAATAAAGCAGATGCTACTCTCTCCTAACTCATCGATCCTTAAAATAACCAAACGTATCCTAACTCAGCCTAACGTTCCGCGAACAATTTTGCTGGCCTCGGCAGAGCCAAGCACAACACACGGGTGGGGAGTAGAATGCAGAAATGCGTAGGACCGCAGTGTATTCTACAAAAGCCAAAGTTACGTATTCCCAACCCAAACCAACAGAACACAACCAAACGTAGCGTAACTGCACCTAACGTGCCGAGACGGCCATTGCAGCCATCCCCAGAGCCAAGCAGGGCATACTAGAGTAAAGTAGAGCGCAAAAATCCACCGAACTGCAGTGTACAGCACAATAGTTAATGCTATCACAACCGTACATAGCCTAAACCAACCTAAACGCACGTTTCGTGAAGCAACTGGACGCGCAGAGACCACTGTTGCTATCCTTCCGAGGACCAGGCTGAATATATTAGAGCATTGTAGGGCGCAGGGATCCGCCCATTTCCAGACTCTAGCGCTAAAGTCAAACCTATCCGCTCCAAACCAAACCAATCGTGACATAACCAAACGTAACAGAACTCAAGCTAACGTGTAGCGAACACTATTGCCTGCGTCCCCGGAGCCAAACAGAGAACACTAGTGGACAGTAGAATCGCAGAGTATATCAAAAAGATCAAAGCCACCCAAACCTAATCGAAGCCAACAGAACATAGCCAAACACAGCCAAACCCAACATAGCGTGCCGACATCCCTATAGGTGGCCTCGCCAGACCCAAGCAGAACACGTCAGTGGAGAGAAGAGCGCAGAAACACATAGAAGGACAGTGCATATCAGAAAAGTCAAAGGTACCCAAACCTATCTTAAACCAACGGAACTAATCCAATCATAGCCTAACTAAACCTAGCGTGCCGAGGCTGCCGTTGCTGCCCTCTCCACAGCCAAGAGGACATACTAGAGCACAGGAGTGCGCAGAAGCCCAACGAATAGCAGTGTACGGTACAAAACGTGAAGCTATCCTAATCAAACTTATGCTAACCCTGCACAATCGAACCCACCGTGACTCAATGTAACGTGCAGAGACCACCATTGCTGTCCTTCCCAGAGGCAAACTGAAAATATTAGAGCCCTGTAGGGCGCAGAAGTCCACCTAATAGCAGGCTATAGCACTAAAGTCAAAGATATTATCTACTAACCTAACCAATCGTAGGATACCCATACGTAACCAAACTCAACTTTGCTACCCAACCAAGCTACCCAAAGCAAACCAACACAACATAGCTAAACATAGCCAAACTCAACCTAACGTGACGAAGCCACTACTGACCCCCCTCCCCCCGCCCCAGAGCGAAGCAGGACAAACTAGAACACAGCAGATCGCAGCAGTCCACCGAATAGCAGTGTACAGCAAGAAAGTTATAGGTATCCTGGCCAATCGTAGCCTAATCCAACCTAAACAAACGTAACCTGAATCAACGTTACGCGTCGAGACATTATTGCTTGCCTTCCCAGAGCCAAGCTGAAAATATTAGAGCACTCTAGGACGCAGAAATCCACCTACTATTTGACTATAACACTAAAGTCAAACCTATCCTACACAAAGCTAATCGTAACGTAACCAAACGCAACATAACTCAAACAAACTAGCCGCGACCACTGTTGCTGACCTCCCCAGTATCAAGCGAAGCACACTAGTGAAGAGTAGAGCGCAGAAGTCCGTAGAATCTCAGTATATATCAGAAAAGGCAGCGCTACCCAGGCATAACCCAAACAAACACAGCATAACCAAACGTAGCTGAAACCAACCAAAGGCGCCAAGGCCGCTATTGCTGCCCTCCCAGGGCCATGCAGGGCACACTAGAGCACAGTACGGCCCAGTAGTTCGCCGAATGTCAGTGTAAGGCACAGAGGTTAAAGCTATCCTAACCTAACTTGTCGTAACGCTACCTAACCGAACGTAACTTGACTTAAAATAAAGTTCCGAAACCACTATTGCTGACCTTGACAGAGCCAAGCTGATAATATTAGAGCACTGCAGGGCGCAGGAATCCACGTAGTAGCAGACTATTGCACTAAAGTCAAAGTTACCTTCTCCTAACCTGACCAATCGTGACATAGCTCAACATAACGTGCCGCAACCACTGCCGCTGGCATCCCCGGAGCAAAGCAGTTTATAGCAGTGCACTGTAGATCACAGGAATCCACCGAATAGCAGCCTGTAGCACGAAAGTCAAAGCAACACTAGCCAAACCTAGACTAACCTAACCTAATCAAACATAACCTATCTCAACGTAATGTGCGACGACCACTATTCCCCTCATCCCCAGAGTGGAGCAGAATGTGGAAGACCAATGTAGAGCGCACAAAACCAACGAATAGCAGTGTATAGCACAAAAAGGGGATTCCTAACCTGATCATCCCAACCTAACCTAACTAGACGTAACAATACTAAGACTGATGTACCGAGACCACAGTTTCTGGCCACCATACAGCCAAGCAGAACATATTACAGCACAGTCGAGGGTGAAAATTCACCGAATAGCAGTGTATGACGCAAACATCTAAACCACTCTGTCCGAACCTCTCCAAACGTAGCATAACCAGACGTGTCGTAGCCCACCCTAACGTGCAGAGACCGCAATTTTCCTCCACGCTGGAGACAAGCAGAAGGTATTAGAGCATAGTAGAGCGCATAGACCCACGGTATATCAGTGTATACCACATAAGCAAAACACATCCTGACATAAGATGACCTAACCTAACCAATCCAAACGCAGTGAAACATAACATAACGTGAGGAGACCACTATTCCTTGCCACCCCGAAAACAAGCAGAAAATAATTGAGCACAGTAGATGGCAGAAATCCACCGGATAGCAGTGTATGACATAAAAGTCTAAGCTACTCTTTCCTAACATAGCTAACGTGTCATAAGCAAACGCACTCTATCACAACATAACGCCCTCAGGCCACTACTGCTGGCCTCTCTAGAGCCAAGCAGAATATACTTCAGTACAGTAGGGCGCAGAAATCCACCGCAATGGAGTGCAAAGCAAAAAAGTGGAAGGTATCCTAGGCTAACATGACCAATCCTGACCTGTTCAAACGTACTATAATTCAACATAACGTGAGGAAACATATATTCCAGGACTCCCCAGAGCAAAGCAGAACATATACGAGCACAGTAGAATGCAGAAATCCAACGAATAACAGTGTACAGAACAAAAGTCAAAGTAGCCTATCCTAACCTTGGCGAGCGTAACATATCCATACGCAACGAAACTCAACCTAACATGACGAGGCAAATATTGTTGGCTTGTACAGAGAAAAACAAAAAGTACTAGAGCAGGGTAGAGCGCAGAAATCCACCGCAATTCTGTGAATAGCAAAAGAGTCGAAGATAGCCTTACCTAACGTAACAGAACCTGTCCTAACCAATTGTAACCTAGAAACACCTAACGTGCCGAGACCGCTTTTGCTGGCCTGCCAAGAGCCGAGCAAAAAATGTTAGAAAACCGTAGAGCGCATAAATCCGCAGATAGGAGTGTATAGCACAGGAGTCTAGGCTATCCTATCCTAACCCCACCAAACACAACATAACCGAGCGAAGCATATTTCAACCCAACTTGTTGAGAACCATATTTCTGGCTTCCTCAGGGCCAAGCGAAATATACTAGAGCAGAGCAGAGCGCAAAAATCAACAGCATTGCAGTGAATAGCACAAAAGCTGCAGATATGGTAACATAACTTGACCTCACGATTGCTGGCCTCCACAGAGAAAAGCAGAATACAGTAGAGCAGAGTGTATCACAGACATCCGCCGAATAGCAGTTATGGCCTGAGAGTCCAGACTACCCTAATCAAACTTAACCCAACATAGCCTAAGCGAACGTAGCCTAACCCAACCTAACGTGCCAGGACCGCCATTTCTCGCCGCCACAGATCCGAGCAGAGTATAGCAGAGCAATGTAGATCGCAGGAATCCACCGGATAACAGTGTACAGCACAAACGTCAAAGAAACCTTAACCAAGCCTTACCAACGTAACCTAACGAACCGAAGCCTAACTAAACATGACGTGTCGAGGCCACCAGTACTGGACATCACAGAGCCAAGAAGCGCATATCAGAGCACCGTAGATGGCGAAAGTCCACCGAATAGCAGTGTTTGCCACAAAAGTCTAATCCATTCTAACCTAACTTGAACAAACGTGACATAAGCGAACGTAGCCTACCCTAACCAAACGTGCCGAGAACACTATTGCCGGCCTGCCCAGAGCCAAGCAGAAAATATTAGTACGCAGAAAATCGCAAAGATCTGAGGGTAGCCGTGTATAGCACAGACGTCTAAATAGCACCGAATAGCAGTGAATAGCACAATGGTCGTGGTAGCCTCTCTTGATGTAGCCGAACGAAACATACACAAACGCAAGATAGCTCAATTTAACCTGACGAGAACACTATCGCTGGCCCCCACAGAGACAAGTAGAAGGCAATAGAGAGCAGTAGTGCGCAGAGGTCCACAGCATAGCAGTGTAAGGCACAAGAGTCGAAGTAGCATATCCTAACCTAGCCGAACGTAACATACACAAACTTATCCTAGCGCAACCTAACATGACGCGGCAAAAATTCCTGGTCTCCACAGAGAAAAGCGAATATACTAGAGCAATGTAGATGCCAGGGATCAACCGCATTGCGGTCTAAAACGTAAAAGTCAAATACATTCTGACCGTACCTGACTCAACCTAACCTAACCAATCATAGCACAACTCAATATAACCTGACGAAACCACAGCTTCTGGCCTCCGCAGTGTCGAGCAGAACGTATCAGAGTAGCGTAGAGTGCAGTAATCCGTGAAAACTCAGTGTAGAGCACAAAAGTCATTGCTATCCAAACCTAACCCAGGTTAACATAGCCTAACCGAACGTAACATAACTAAACCTTGCGAGCCGAGACCACCATTGCCGGCCTCCCCAGAGCCAAACAGGAATTAGATCACATTCGAGTGCAGATGCCCGCGGACATCGGTATGTAGTACAAAAGTCTAAGCTATACTATACTGACCTCACCGTACAAACGTACCATAACACAGCGTAGCATAAAAAACCCTAGTGTGTCGAGAAAACTGTTGATGGCCTCCCCAGCTCAAAGCAGAACATACTAGAGGACCGTAGACTGCAGAAATCCACCGCATTGCAGTGCAGAGCACGAAAGTAGAAGATACTCTAACCTAACGTGGCCTAACCTAACCTACCCGAACGTAGCGTAACTCATCATAGGGTGACGAGACTAATATTGCTGTCCTCCCCAGAGACAAGCAGAGTATAACAGAGCAGAGAAGATCGCAGTAATCCGCCGCATTGCACTGTATATCACATGTCGAGACTAATCCTATTTTAATATAACCGATCGTACTAGAACCGAACGTAACGTATCTCAAAATAAGGAACTGCGAACATTATTTCTGGCCTCCCTAGAGCAGAGCAAAATATACTAGAGCACAGTAGAGCGCAGAAGTCAACAGCATAGCAGTGCAAAGCACAAAAGTGAAAGATACCCTAACATAACCTCACTTAACGTAGCCATCCCAAACGTTGGGTAACTCTACCTAACGCGCCGAGACCACGATTGCTGGACTCTCAGTGCGACGCAGAAAATATTAGTGCCCTGTGGAGCGCAGAAATGCGCGGATAGCACTGTATGGCGCAATATCCATACTATCCTATCCTAACCTCACCAAACGTAACATGGCCAAACGTAGCATAACTCAACCTAACATACCGAGGTCACCATTGATAGCCCCCCATATCCAACCAGAATATACTAGAGCACAGCAGAGCGCATAAACCCATCGCAATGCACTGTATAGCAAAAATGTCGATCACATCCTGAACTAAGCCTTACCAAACCTAACCTACTAAGGCGTAGTACAACACAACATAACGCGACGAGACCAATATTGTTGGTATTCCCATAGCCAAGCAGGACGTACTAGTTCACACTTGGAATCAGGAATCCACCGAATAGCAGTGTATAGCGCAAAAGCTAAGGCCATCCCTTACCAAACTTATACTAAGCCAACCTATTCGAACGCAACCTGTCTCCAAATAACTTGCCGAGGCCGCTACTGCTTGCCTTCCCAGAGCAAAGCTTTAAATATTATAGCACTGCCGGGCGCAGGAATTCACCTAATTGCAGACTGTAGCACTAAATAAGAGCTATCCTCTCCTAACAAAACCCACCGTAACATAACCTATCGCAACCTAGCTCAACATAATATACCGCAACCACTATTGCTGGCCTCCAGAGCCAAGCGGAACGCATTAGTGGATAATAGAATGCAGAAAACGACAGAATCGCTGTGTATATGAGAAAGGTCAAAGCTACCCGTACATAACCCAAACAAAGAAACGTAACCAAGCATAGACTAACACAAACCTAACTTGCCGAGACCATTATTGCTGCACTCCCCAGAGACATGCAGGCCATACTAGAGCTCAGTAGAGCACAGAAGTCCTCCGACTGGCAGTGCACAGCACAAAAGTTAATGTTGTCCTAGCGAAACATAGCCCAAACCAACATAATCGGGCGTAACCGGACTGAACATAGCGTGCCGAAACAACTATTACTGCCCTTCCCGGAGACAAGCTGAGAATATTAGAGAACTGTAGGGCGCAAAAATCCACCTAATAGCACACTATATTTCTAATTCCAAAGCTATCCTCTCCTGACCAAAACCAAAATTAACATTACCATACATAGCATAACTGAACCTAACGTGCCGTGACAGCTATTGTTGCTCGCCACAGAGCCAAGCATGACATACTAGAGCACAGCAGAGTGCAGAAATCCTGCCAATAGCAGTGTACAGCGCAAGAGTTGAAGCTATCCTGACGAAGCTTAGCCTGACCGAACCAAGCCGGACGTAACCTGACACATCATAGCGTGCCGAGACCACTATTGCTGGCATTGCCAGAGCCAGGCTGAAAATATTACAGCACTGTAGGGCGCAGGAATTAAACCTAATAGCATAATACAGCACTAAAGGCAAATCTATACTCTCCTAACCTAACCAATCGTAACATAACCAAACGTAACCAATCTCAACCTAACGCGACGCGACCACTATTGCTGCCCTCCCCAGAGTCAAGCGGAACATGATAGTGAAGAGTGAACCGCAGAAATCCTCATAATCGCAGTGTATATCTGAAAAGTAATAGCTACACAAGCCTAACCCAAACGAACAGTACAAAACCTAATATAGCTTGACTTAACTTAACGTGTGAGCCCGCTATTGTTGCCCCCCATAGAGCCAAGCAGGTGATACTGGATCTTTGTGGAGCGCAGAAATCCACCGAATAGCAGTGTACAACACGAAACTTAAAACTGCCATGACAAAACTTAGCCTGGCTCAACCTAACCGAACGTAACCTGACATAATGTACCGTGCAGAGGCCAATATAGTTGGCCCTCACAAAGCGAACCTGGAGAAATAAGAGCACTCTGTGTCTCAGGAATCGCCGTAATAGCAGACTATAGCACTAAAGTCAAAGCGATCCACTTCTAAGCTAACCAATCGTAACATAACCAATCGTAACCTAACTCAACCTAACGTGCCGCGACCACTATTGCTGGCAACCACAGAGCCAAGAAGAGCAAATTAGTAGGGAGTGGAACGCAGATATCCATACAATTGCAGTGTATATAAGAAAAGTCAAAGCCTGCCGAGCCTATCCCAAACCAACAGAACATAACCAAACATAGTATAAATCAAACTTTTGTGCCGAGACCACTATTCCCGCCATCCCCAGAGCCAAGCAGGACATACTATAGCACAGTAGAACGCAGAAATCCACCGAATACCAGTGTACGGCACAAAAGTTAAAGCCATCCTCACAAAACAACCTAACACAAACTGACCGAACGTTACTTGACTCAAGCTATTGTGCCGCGACCACTGTTGCTGGCCTCCCGAGAGCCAAGCAGAACATACTAGAGCGCAGAAGAGCCCAGAAGCCCATCGACTATCAGTGTACGGCACAGAAGATAAAGCTACACTTACCAAACGTAGCCTGTCCAAACATAACATAACGTAGCATGACACAAAATAACGTGCCGAGACCTCACATGTTGGACTTGCCAGAGCCATGTTGAAAGAATTAGAGCATTTTAGAGCGCAGAAATCCTCCTAATAGCTGTCTATGTCACTAAAGACGAAGATACCCTCTCTTAACAAAAACCCAACGTAACATAACAAAACGAAACATGACTCAACCGAACGTGCCGCGACTAATACTGGCGGCATACCCAGATCCAAGCAGAACGTGCTAGAGGAAAGTAGAGGGCAGAAATCAAAGTAATCGCAGTGTACATCTGAAAAGTCAAAGGTACCCAAACCTAACCCAAACCAACGGAACATATCCAAACATAGCATAACACGGACCAGCGTGCCACGACCACTATTGCTGGCCTACCCAGAGCCGAGCAGAGTCTAGTAGAGCACAGTAGAGAGCAGGACGCCGCCAAATAGCAATGTACAGTACAAAAGTCAAGCATGCCCTAACCTAGCCATGCCTAACCTAACCTATCAAAACGTAGAGTAACAAGACCTAGCGTGCCGCGACCACTATTGCCGGCTTCCCCAGATGCAAGATGAATATGATAGAGCAGAGTAGAGCACGCAGGTCCATAGGGTGGCAGTGTATAGCACGACGGTCAAATATATCCTAATCTATCCCAAAGAAACGTAACCTGACCAAACGGAACCTAACACAACCTAACGCGCCGCGGCCACTATTTCTAGAATTCCCAGAGCAAAGCATGGAATATTAGATCACAGTAGAGCACAGAAACCCACCGAATGGCAGCGTACAGCACAAGATTCATAGCAATCCTGGTCTAACATAACCGAACATAGTAAAGCCAAACGTAACATAACCCAACCCAACGTGCATAGACCTCTGTTGTTGACATCCCCAGGGCAAAGCAGAATATACTATTGCACAGTAGAGCGCAGAAGTACCCCGAATAGCATTGTGTAGCACAAAAGTCAAAGGTATCATATACTAACCTAACAAAACCTGACCTGACGGAACGTATTATAACTCAATGTAACGTGTCGCTAAAACTATTGCTGGGCTCCCCAGATTGGAGCATAGTACAGTAGAACACAGTGGAGCGATGGATTCCACCTAATCACAGTTTACAACAAGAAAGTCGAAGCTGTCGTAGGCTAACGCAACGTATCCTAACAAAATCGAACGCACTCTAACACAACCTAACGTGCCACCCCCAGAATTGCTGGCATCGCGAGTAACGAGCAGTCTCTAGTAGAGCAATCAAGAGCGCAGATATCGTTCGAGTAGCAGTCTATAGCACAAAGGTGAAAGGTAACCTGTTCAAACGTGGCCAAACGTAGCGAAACCGAACGTAGCCTAGCACAACATAACGTACCGAGACTACCATTGCTGGCTTCCGAGAGACAAGCAGGGCATATTACAGCAACGAAGAGCGCAGAAATTCACCGAATAGCGGTGTATAGCTCAAAAGTCAGAGCTATCACCTCCTAACCTTGCTGACCGTGACCTAACCAAACGAGACATAACACAACCTATCGTGTTGCGACCGCAATTTCTGGCCTCCCCAGAGCCGAGTAGGGTATAGTAGAGTAACAGTGAGAGCCGAAATCCTCCGAATATCTGTGTACAGCACAAGGGAAGACGCTGCCCAATCCTAACACAAACAACGTAGCATAAACAAACATAACCTAGCTCCACCAAACCGCCATACACCTCTATTGCTGACCTCCCCGGAGCCAAGCAGAATATACGACAGCCCCGTGGATCACCGAAATCCGCGGCGTTGAAGCGTATTGCACAAAAGTCGAAGATATCCGAGCCTATCCTATCAAACCTAACCCAAACTAACTTTGCCTAACAGCATAACGTGCCAAGACCACTATTGCTCTCATTCCCATGGCCATGCTGAACATATCAGATCATAGTGGAGCGCAGATATTCACCGAGGAGCAGTGTACAGCACAAAAGTCAAAGCTATCCTCCCCTAACGAAGCTAATCGTAACATAACCTAGCCTAACCTAACCACTATTGCTGGCCTCACCTGAGTCGGGCTGAGTATTTTGGAGCTCAGTCGAGTGCAGAGATCCGCCGAATAACGGTCTAAGCTAAGAAAGTCAAAGCTGTCCACACCTAACCCAAACAAACATAACCTAACCAAACGTTATCTAGCACATGCTAAAGTGTCGTGACCACTACTCGTGGCATCGCCAGAGTTCAGCAGAGCATAGAACAGCAATCTGGAGCGTAAAAATCCACCGAAAACCAGTGTATGGCACAAAAATCAAAGCTATCCTTACGGAAGTTATCCTAACCTATCCTGACCGAACGTATCCTAGCTCAACCTAAAGCGCCAAGACCAATACTGCTGGCATTCCCAGGACGAAGCGGAATATAGAAGAGCAGAATAGAGCGCAGATATCCTCCAACTGGCCGTGAATGGCACGAAAGCCTAAGATAACTTCACCGACCTCAAGCTAACCTAACCTAACCAAACGTAACCTAGCAAAACCTAACGTGCCAAAGCTACTATTGCTGGCCTTCCTAGATAAAAGCAGAAGATATTAGAACGAAGTAGAGCGCAGAAATCGGAGGGCAGTTTTGAAAATCACAAATTTCTGGATCATCCTATCCTATGCTCGCAAAACGTAACATAATCGAACGCATCATAGCTCAACCTAACGTGCCAAGACCGCGATTGCTGGCCTCCACAAGGATAAGCAGAGTATAGTAGAGCAGAGCAGACCACATTCATCCGCCGAATAGCAGCGTATGCCACAAAAGCCTAATCCATTCTATCCTAACTTGAACAAACGTAACAGAAGCATACGTAGCTTTCCTCAACCCATCTTGCCGGGGCTACTGTTGCTGGCCTGCCCAGAGCCAAGCAGAAAATACTAAAATGCAGAAGAGCGCAAAGATCGAAGGATATCCGTGTATAGCACAGACGTCTAAACCGTCCTATGCTAACCTCGCCAGACGTAACAACCGAACGTAGCGTACCTCAGCCTATCGTGCCGAGAGCACTATTGCTCGCCCCCACAGAGATAAGTAGAAGGCAATAGAGCGCAGGAGTGCGCAGCATAGCAGTGCAAAGCACAAAAGTCGAAGTAGCGCATCCTAACCTATCCAAACGTAATATAAACAAGCTTATCCTAGCACGACCTAACATGACGCAACAACAATTCCTGGTCTCCACAGAGACAAGCAGTATATACTAGAGCACGGTAGTTATCAGGGATCAACCGCATTGCGGTCTATAACGTAAAAGTCAAATACATTCAGACCGTACCTGACTCAACTTAACCTAACCAATCGTAGCCCAACTCAACATAACCTGACGTGATCACTGTTTCTGGCCTCCCCAGAGCCGAGCAGAACATATCAGAGTAGAGTAGAGCGCAGAGATCCGTGGAATCTCAGTGTATACAGCAAAGATCGTTGCTACCCCAACCTAACCCAGGTTAACATAGCCTAACGAAACGTATCATAACGAAACACAACGTGCGGCGACCACTGCTGCCGGTCTCCGCTGAGCCGAGCAGAATATAGTAGGGCACAGAAGATCTCCAGAAATCCACCGAATAGCAGTAAATGGCGCGAAAGTCATAGCAATCCTAGCCAAAATTAACCAAACCTAGCCTAACCCAACGTAACATAACGCAACCTATCTTGCCACGACAGCTATCTGTCGCCTCCCACGTGTCGACCAGAGTATAGTAGAGTAATGTAGAGCGCAGGAATCTCCCGGATAGCTGTGTACAGCACAAACGCCGAAGAAATCATAACCAAGCCATCCTAACCCAAACTAACGAACCGAAACTTATATAAACCTAACGTGCAGGGGACACCGATACTGGCCACCCCAGAGCGAAGCAGGACAAACGACAGCACAGTAGGTGGCAACAGTCCGCCGAGTAGCATTGTATGGAACAAAAGTCTTATTCATCCTAACCAAACCTGACCAAATGCTGCCTAGCTCAAACTCGCCTGCCGAGACCAGTATTGCTGCCCTGCTCAGAGCCCACCAGAGCATAATAGATTACAGCAGAGCGCAGAAATACACCGAATAGCAGTGCATAACCCAAAAGACAAAGCTACCCTTTCCCCACCTAACCAAACGTATCATAAGCAAACGTAGCATAACCCAGCCTAACGTGCGGAGACCACTATTGCTGGCACCCACAGAGCCGGGCAGAATATGCTAGAGTCAGTAGTGCGTAGAAATCGACCGAATTGCTGTGCATAGCACAAAAGACAAAGGCAACCTGACCAAACACAGTCTAACCTAACCTAGCCGGGATCACTATTATGTTACATTTGCGAGGTTGGGTTAGGTACAGTCCTATTATGATAGCCATGACCTTCGTCCGTACACTATGTTTCTGTGGATTTCTGAACTCTCCTCTCAACTAATCTATGCTGCTCTGCACTAGAGTGTTCAGCAGTAGTGGTCACGGAACGATGGGTTGAGTTATTTTGCGTTTGGCTATGCTACGCTCTGTTATATTAGGACAGTGTAGCACTGACTTCCTTGCTACGCGCTGCTATTCGAAGAGTTTCTGCTCCCTACTGTGCTCTAATATCTTCTACTTGTCTCTAGGGAGGCCAGAAATTGTGGTCTCGGCACGTTAGGATGTTTTCTGTTACGTTTGGTTAGTTAAGGTTACGCTATGTTCGGTTAGGACAGCTTTGACTTTCGTGCTACACACCGTTATTCGGCGGTTCCCTGCGCTCGTCTGTTCTCTACAACATACTGCTTGGCCCTGTGGAGGCCAGCAGCAGTTGTCTCGGCCTGTTTGTTTGAGCAATGTTACGTTTGGTGATGTGAGGGTTTTTTAAGTTAGGATAGAGTAGTTTTGACTTTTGTGCTATACACTGATATTTGATGGATTCCTGCGCTCCTCTATGCTCTAGTACGTTCTGCTCTGCTCTGGGGAGGCCAGCAATTATGGTCCCAGCACGTTTCGTTGAGTTAGGCTACGTTTGGTTATGTTACGTTAGGTCAGGCTATGTTAGCGTATCTTCGACTTTTGTGATGTAAACAGCAATGGGTTGGATTTTTGGGCTTTATTGTGCTCTCCTATATTCGGCTTTGCCCTGGGGAGGCCAGAAACAGCGGTCCCGGAACGATGGGTAGAGTTATGTTACGATTGGTGATGTAAAGGCTGGTGTTGTTAGTATAGGGTAGTTCGTACACTTGCGCAGTACACTGCTTTTCGGTGCGCTTCAGCGTTCTACTATGCTCTAGTTTTACCTGTTTGTCCCTGGGGAGGTCAGAAATTCCATTCTCGGCTCGTCAATTTGGGATATGACAAGTTTGATACGTTACGTATAGCTACGGAAGGATAGGATAGATAAAACCTTCGTGCTCTACACTGGTATTCGGTGGACTTCCGTTCCCTACTCTCCTGTAATATATTCCGCTGGGCTCTGGGGATGCCAGCAATATCTGTCGCGGCACGTTAGGTTGAGCTAGGTCACGTTTGGTCGTGTTATGATTTTTCATGTTAGGATAGTATAGCTCGGAATTTTAGCTACAAACTGCTATTCGGAGCATTTCTGCTCTCTGCTGTGCTGTAGCATGTTCTCCTTGACAGTGGGTAGGCCTGCAGTTATGGTCTCGGCACGTTAATTCGTGTTAGGCTGCGTTCGGTTAGGTTATGCTAGGACAGGTTAAGCCAGGATGCCTTCGACTTTTGTGCTATGCAC
>NW_016911261.1:0-1612 GCF_001483705.2 Eufriesea mexicana | reverse complement strand
AACGTAACTTGACCAAACGTAATGCATAACGGAAAAGTCGAAGCTATACGTACCCTAACCTAAGCCAACCCAACCTATCCTAACCCAAACTCACCTAACCATATCAAACGTAGAATACCACTGTGAGAACTGCCGATACTAATATTACTGTCTTTCCAGAGCCACGCTGACCGTACTAGGGCTCAAAGAGTGCAGGAATCCGCCGAAATTCTGTATACAGCGCAAAAGTCCAAGCTACCCTCGCCTAGCCTGACCAATCGTAACATACCCATACGTAAACAAAATAAACCTAACGTGCATCAACCTCTATTGCTGGCCACCTCAGAGCCAAGCAGATCATATTAGAGCACAGTAGAACGCAGTAATTCACCGAAAAGCAGTATATGGCACAAAAGTCAAATATATTCTATTCCAACAATACCATTTGTAACATGACCAAAGGCAACATAACTCTGCCTAACGTGTCGAGGCCACTACTGCTGCCCCCCATAGCCAAGCAGGGAATATTAGATCGCAGTAGGGCGCAGAAATTCAACGAATAGCATTGTATAGCCGAAAGTCAAAGAAAACCTAACCTAACCAAACCAAACCTAACCAAACGTAGCGTAGAATAACTAACCCTAGAGAACCGCGACCTCTATATCTGACTTCTCCGGAAACAAGCAGAATATGACAGAGCGCAGTAGAGCACTGAAGTCCATAGAATAAAGGTGATGAGCACATAAGTGAAAGCTAACCCAACCTAACCTAACCACACCAAATTTAACTTAAGCAAAACGTACCCTAACTTAAACTAACGCGCCGCGGCCACCATTTTTGGCCTCCCCATAGCCAAGCAGAATATACTGGAACACAGTTGAGTGCAAAAGTCCGCCGAATAGCAGTGTATACCACAAAAGTCTTAGCCATCCTAACCAAACCGAACCTAACCTAACATATTCAAACGTAACATGACACAACCTAACGTGCCTAGTCCATTATTGCAGACCTCTGCAGCGCAAAGCAGGTCGTGTGTAGCACAGCAGATCGCAGGAGCCCACCGAATATCAATGTACGGCACAAAGGTCAAAGGAACTCTGGAAAATCGCTCCTAACCTAACCCAACGAAACGTTGCCTGACACAACCTAGCGTGCCGAGAGCACAAATACTGGCCACCCAAGAGACAGGCAGAACATATTAGAGTACTTTAGGGCAGAGGCATCCAACAAATAGCAGAGGATGCAACAAAAGTCTAAGCTACTCTTTCCTAGCAGAACCAGACGTTTCATAAGCAAACGTAGCCTATACCTGCCTAACGCGCGGAGCCCACAATCGCTGTCCACGCCGGAGGCAGGCAGAAAATGTTAGAACTTCATAGCGCGCAGAAGCCTGCCGATAGCAGTGCATAGCACAAAAGACTAAACTATCATATCGTACCGTCACCAAATGTAACATAACCAAACGTACCATAACTCATCCCAACGTGCCGATACCAGTACTGCTGGCCTCTCCAGGACCACGAAGAATTTACTAGAGCTCAGCAGAGCACAGAAATCCGCCGCACTGCAACATACCCATACGTAGAGTAACTCAACGTGACGTAACGATACCAATACTGCTGGCCTCCCCAGA
>NW_016911260.1:0-1348 GCF_001483705.2 Eufriesea mexicana | reverse complement strand
TAGCCTCGCCAGAGCCAAGTTGAATGCATTAGAACACTGTAGGTCGGAAAAACTCACCTAGTAGCAGACTATAGCACTAAAGGTATAGCTATCCTCTCCTAACCGATAGTATTGTAACATAACCGAACGTACCATAACTTACACTGACGTGCCGCGACAACTGTTACTGGCCTCCCAAGAGCCAAGCAGGACATACTAGATGGAAGTAGAGCGCAGAAATCCACCGTGCAGCAGTGTGCAACAGAATATTCAACGCTATCCTGACCAAACTTAGCATAAACCAACTGAACCGAACGTAGCCTGACTCAACATAACGACACGAGACTGCCATGGCTGGGCTTGCCAGAGCAAATCTGAAGACATTAGAGCACTGTAAGGAGCAGGTATTCATCTAATAGCAGACTATAGCACTAAAGTCAAAGCAATCCTGTCCTAACCTAACCAATCGTAACACAACCATGTATAACCATGTATAAACTCAAACTAATGTGCCGCGAACGCTATTGCTGGGCTCACCAGAGCCAAGCAGGACATACCAGAGCACAGTAGATCGCAGAAATCCACAGAGTAGCAGCGGAGTACAGCACAAAAGTTAAAGGTATTCTGACCAAATATAGCCTAACCCAACCTAACCGGACGTAACATGGATCGACATAACGTGCCGAGACCACTATTATTGTCCTTCCCAGAGACAATCTGAAGTTATTAGAGCTCTGCAGGGCGTTGAAACCCACCTAATAGCAGACTATAGCACAAAAGTCAGAGACACACTCTCCCAACATAAGAATCCTAACAAAACCAAACGTAACCCAGCTGTACCTAACGAGTTGCGATCACCATTTCTGGCCTCCGCTGGTCCAAACAGAGCATATTAGTGGAGGACAGTACGCAGAGATCCAAAGAATCGCAGGGTGTATCGGACAAGTCAAAGCTACATGAGCCTAACCCAAACAAACAGAACATAGCATAGCATACCTTACCTCAGCCTGACGTGAGTAGACCGCTATTGCTGCCCTCCGTAGAGACTGGCAGGTCATACTAGAGCACGGTAGAGCGCAGAAATTCATCGGATAGCAGTGTACAACACAAAAGTTAAAGCTACACTAACCAATCATACCATAACACTACCAAACCGATGGTATTCTGACTCAACATAACGTGCCGAGACAACTATTGATGTCCTTCCAGAACCAAGCTGAGAACACAAAGTTCTGCAGTGCGCAGAAATACACCGAAGAGCAGAATATGGAAATAAATTCAAAGCCATTCCCTCCTAACCAAACCGATCGTAACATAACCAAACGTTACCTAACGAAACCTAACGTGCCGCGACCACAACTTCTGGCCT